>NC_057798.1:346618248-346744678 GCF_018294505.1 Triticum aestivum
GTTAGGGTTTGGGCAGGGGTGTATAGGGAGCGTGGGTGGGCTGGCCGGTTGGCCAAATGGGCCAGCCTGTTGGGTCGGCTGGCCCGTGGGTCCTTTTCCTTTTTTTTTTTTCTCTTTTGTAGTTTCTTTCTTTTATTTATTTTCTTTTCTGTTTTTAAATCATTTTAAGTTACTTAGGCATTTTATAAAAATGGGTTTGTTGTACCATAATTACCTTTGTAATATTTAGTACAATCCAAACATTTTTGTTTTAATTTTTGAAAACTTTTATTGTTATCATTAATTTGAATTTTGAATTTTGGACCGGTTTTGTCCTAATGATAGCTTAGCAGCAGTAATCGTGGTGACGTGGCACCATTAGCGTGGGATCACTGTAGCTTAATTATCCGGGCGTCACATTTTAGGCCTATCAGTTTAACCCACAGTTTCGCCAAGCTCTTCGCTAAAGCCCTAGCTTGTCGAGCAAGAAAAAGAATGCCATAGATTGTCAGCATGAACCAGTCGGCCTTCATTGCTGGGAGATGTCTGCACGATAACTTTCTGCTAGTGAAACAGATAGCAAGGAAGCTGCATGTGCGAAAGACACCAGGTGTGTTTCTCAAACTTGATATCACCAAAGCTTTAAACTCCCTTGCTTGGCCGTTCTTGTTCCAAGTCTTACGCAAGAAGGGGTTTGGAGAAAAATGGATGAGGTGGATTGCGATCCTCCTGCAGACGGCTAGCACTAAGATTGTAGTCAATGGATGCCCAGGGTTGAGTTTTGCTCATGTATGTGGACTGTACCAAGGAGACCCGGTGTCCCCCCTTCTTTTTGTGATTGCCATGGAAGCTTTGTCTTCCTTGTTTAGGAAGGGGGTAGAAGATGGGGTTGTTAGCTATTTCCTTGGCATCTCGGCGACTCAAAGAGTTTCCATCTTTGTTGATGATGTTGCTTTGTTCCTAAAACCCACCATCCAAGATCTAAGTTTTGTTCGGATGGCTCTAGATTGCTTTGGCACGGCTTCAGGACTGGTGGTGAACTATAACAAGTCGATGACGATTGTGATAAGAGGTAATGAGGAAGATCAGCATCGCGTGCCGGACACCTTGCAATGTGAATTGGGCAGCTTTCCTTGCAAGTATCTGGGCATACCACTGGCAGTCAAGCAGCTCACGCGAGGGGATTGGCAGCTCTTAATCGATCAAGCACGAAAGTTCATAGCCACTTGGCAAAGAGGGCTCATTCAAAGGCTGGGCCGATTGGTACTTGTGAAGCCAGTGATTGCGGCGAGACTGATACATCAGCTTATGGTCCTCAACGCTCCAGATTGGGTCTTTGAGGAGATTGATGCATGGATGAGATCCTTCTCTTGGGCTGGAAAGGATAAAGTGAATGGCGGGCAGTGCCTTGTCGCTTGGAACACGATCTGTCGCCCTACGTGTTATGGTGGACTTGGAATCAAAAACCTCAAACTGCAGACTCTTGCTCTTAGAGTGAGGTGGGAGTGGCTGAGGAGGACAGATCCGGATAGGCCATGGCAAGGCATCCAATTTTTGATTGATGCTGAGGTTTGAGAGGTGTTCAATAGCTTGGTACACATCACAGTTGGCAATGGAGAGCGAGTCCTATTCTGGAAAGACAGATGGATCAATGGCGCAATGGTGGTTGACATTGCACCGGGAATTTTGTCCTTGGTTCCCACAAGAGTGCAGAACATGAGAACAGTGTGCCATGCTTTGATTACTGGCCAACAGGAGCAGGATATTATCGACGAGCTACCATTCATAGCTCTGATTCAGCTCGTGCATCTTCAGGCGGCCATTGCTGGCGTGCAGAGAGAACACCTTGAGCCGAATGTGTTCGCTTGGCTGTGTGACAGCTCTGGCTCATACACGGCTAGATTGGTGTATCAAAGGCTTTGCCTCGGCCTTATTAGATCGTCGACATATGAGTGCATCTGGAGGAGCGGGTCCATCCTCAAATGCAAAATCTTCGCTTGGTTGGCAACTCAATATAGGTTGTGGACATCGGACAGGAGGGTGAGGCATGGGTTGTAGGATGACATAGCTGCCTGCTTTCTATGTCTACAGGAAGAAGACACCGTTGATCACATTATGGTGCAATGTAGCTACGCAAAGGAAGTTTGGCACCTCTGCTTTGCAAAGGTTGGAGTTGACGTACCCTACCCGGATGAAAATGCTACCTTTACCGAATGGTGGCTTCTGGCTAGGAAGAGCATTATTGAGAAGCATAGGAGAGGATTTGACACACTGGTTATAGCCACAGCTTGGTCGATTTGGAAACAACATAATGCGCATGTGTTTGGTCGCATTGGGAAGCAAAGAATACCTCCACTTCTTGTAGACCAAATCATGGTAGAGATGAAGGATTGGAAGACCGCGGGAGTTGGAATATTAGAGCCATTTGTGAGAGAGTAGTCTAGATAGCTTTGAGTGGTGTTGGTGTTGCTAGCCGACTGTTCGCACCCGTGTCTAGCCTCTTGTAATTATGTTGCTCCCATCTATAAAAATATGGTACGCCATTGGCGTACTCTCGAAAAAAAACAAATGTTTCGTATCATGCACCCCTCCATCTATCGACTTGTGCACATTTTTGTCCGAAGAGATAATTTCGCTTTGAAATGTTTTGGACCAAGCTTGAGGGATTTTTGGATGCTGTCAAAGATGCTTGGGTCTATGATGCATCTATTACCAACCCATTCCCCAGACTCGATACTCTGCTTAGGAACATGTCCACCTACCCGCAGGCGTGGGCTCAGAGGAAAGTTGTCAACATCAAGCTGATGATTGTCGTGGCAAACTACGTGATCCTCAAGCTTGATCGTGCACAGGACGTGAGACCCTTGAGCTCGGTGGAACATTGGATGCGCCGAATGCTTAAGATGAATGTTCTGGGATTGGCTTCCCTCGAGCGCATGATAGCCAGACAGAGGTCTAGATTGAGGTGGTTAAAGGAAGGTGACGCCAACACCAAACTCTTTCAATTGGTGGCAAATGGGAGGCGAGCGAAAAACTACATCTTAAAGGTCAGAAAGGACGATGAGATTACCACTGAGCATGATCACATGGCTGAAATTTTCTCTTCGTCCTATGAGGAGCTGCTGGGCACGGCCAATGCCAGGGAGGAGACGGTGGACTTGGAATTTTTGAACATTTCGGGCTGTGATTTGCAGGAGCTGGATGGTACCTTCACTGAAGACGAGATATGGAATGCCGTCAAGGAGCTGCCACCTGATCGAGCCCTGGGGCCGGATGGATTCATTGGTGCTTTCTACCAGCATGCTTGGCTCATTATCAAGCAGGATGTCATTGCTGTCTTGATGAAGTTATACGTGGGAGACGGCCGGGGCTTTGCCAAGCTTAACAGAGCCCATATTGTGCTAACCCCGAAGAAGCTGGATGCTGAAGTAGTGGGGAATTTCCGACCCATCAGCTTAACCCACAGTGCAGCAAAAATCTTTGCCAAGATGCTTGCTATCCGGGCCAGAAGGAGGATGAAGGAAGTAGTTGCTGCTAACCAGTCGGCATTCATTCTTGGACAAAATGTGCATGACAACTTTCTGCTTGTTCGCCAAGTTGCGAGGAAGATTCATGGAAGGAAGGAAGCCGACGTGTTCCTCAAGTTAGACATCTCAAAAGCCTTTGATACTCTATCCTGGTCGTTCCTTTTTGAGGTGATGAGGAAAAAAGGGTTTGGGCCCAAGTGGATTGGCTAGATCGCAATCCTTCTCCAGACCGCTTCCACCAAGGTCATTATCAATGGTACCCCTGGCAGGAGTGTATATCTCGCTTGCGGCTTAAGACAAGGTGATCTGGTTTCCCCACTGTTGTTTGTTATTGCCATGGACGTCCTCACGCATATCTTCAGCAAGGGTGCCTGTAACACCCTGGTGTAATGATGCTACAGTAATCCCTGGGGTTAAGTTAACCCTTTTGCTAAACAAGTGTTTGTTCATCATTGTCTCTTGCCTCTTTCAAATTCCAGTTGAATTCAAATTCAAATTATGTGTGAAATTAAAAAATGCTCAAACATGAAAACTAAAATGTTCATCATGTGGAAAGTATTCTTCTGGTAATATTGGGGGTGAACCAACATTTTTGCAAGGTGTCTAAATGGCCTAAATAGCTAAAACAGTGCTTAAAATATTTGTTTAAATGCTTTTTAATTTGTAAAAATACTAAACTATTTTATTTAAATGCTAAACTAAATGTGGTTGTGGCCTAAAATGTTATTCTATTTTAGAAGAAAATGTTGTATTTTTGCAAAGCCAAAATGTTTTGAATAGAAATAGAAAACAAAAAGTAATAAAAGAAAAAAAACAAAGAAAAGGCCAGGCTGCACTGTGCACTTGGCCCAGCCGCGCAACAGTGCAGCCCAGCCCATTTACCTCGGCCGTCCCCTACCTCTGTTCACCAGGGGTTGGGTGGGCGCACGTGCACCGTTCATGGCCGCCGATGGCCACGGGGCGGCCATCCGGCAACCTCCCCGCACCTACTAGGTCGCCCCCTCCCCCGCCCCGGAAGAACCCTAGCACCCCCAGTTCCCCTCTCCCTCATGTCGCTCCTCTTTTCCCCATGGCCACCAAGCGCCATCGCCGTCACGTCTTCTTCGTCTCCGCGACCATTGTGCCTCCCTCGCCGCAGCTTGGTGTCTGCCAGGACCGCAAGCCTCCGCTACATCATCTCCGCCTACGCGCACGAGCTGGAGACCACTGCATCGCCAGCATCAAGCCTTCTTCCAATACGGATCACCGTAGCTCGCCGGCGTCGATCCACTCCACTGCGGCTCCTAAACTGTCGCCGGCCTTTCATGAGCCACTAGGTGAGCACGTGCTTGCATTTCCCCAGCTCCCCGCTTGTTCTGCTGCCTCTGGACACCGTCACCATTGCCGGTGCTTACCGTTGTGGCCTAGCTTGCTCTTCCTGTTGCGGGTCCAGTCAAGGATGAACGAGCACGCCAGCATGCTCAGGGGCTCCCACTGATGCTCCCTATCGCTTTAGATCGCACCCAAACAAGCCGGGGCGACGTTTTCATCGAGCATCGACTCCGGTCGTCGCTTGTTGCCATCGCCACCATCGTTCTAGGTCGTCTCCGGCCATGTTCTTGGCGCGTATGAACTTGTGACACAATGGCTGGTTGAACGGTGCCGGCGGCACTCGATTTGGTGCCCTCTAGGAAAATCCTGTCGGTAGCCCGTGCCCGCCGCCGCATTCATGGCTCGTCAGAGCTACTCCGGCAGCCGGCGCTGAGGTGGCCGCCACGTGGACCCGCCTGGGTCACTGGCCGATGGGCCCCGCAGCCATGTTGACCTCGTTTACTCGGGTCAGCTGTGCTGACTGGGTGGCCCCAGCCACTGACAAATGGGCCCCATCGCTTAAATAAACTAATTAAAATGTTTTTATAATTAAATTTAATTAGATTCCTAATCAGTCACTGACATGTGGGGCCCTACTAGCTAATTAACCTCTGGTTAGTTTAAATAAGCTCTGTTAGACCACTGTCTATGACAGGTGGGTCCGTCAAGTCATGTTTGACCTAGACCAGGCGGTTTGACCTCCTGACATCATAGTGACGTCATTATAATGTAATTAGTAATTTCTGTTATTTCCTAAATTGATTTAAATTTCAGGAAAATCTTTAAATCTTTTAAAATCCGTAGAAATTAAACCGTAGCTCGGATCGAAAAACTTTGTACATGAAAGTTGCTCAGAACGACGAGACAAATCTAGTCGTGGCGTCTGTTTCCATGTCGGAACCCTGTTCTTAGGTGAACTCGTAACTTTTAGCCCGTTTCCGTTAGATGAATAGTGCATATGAACCAATTAATAAATACAACCTTAAACCCAAAATAACTAATATGACTTAGACATATCTTTAGGCAACCCTGCACTGCACGTTAGCATAGCATACTCTGTGTTGCATATGATTGTTGTGTATTTATTTGTTTCTTCCCCTCTCTTCTCTCCGATAGACACTGAGACCGATGCTGCCCCTGTGATCGACTACGTCACCGACGACACCATTGACGACCCTGTCTTTGCTGCAGAGCAACCAGGCAAGCAACCCCCCTTGTTCATTCAGATATCGCCCATTTCCTTCTCTCTTATGCTTGCATTAGAATTGCTAACGCTTTTGTATGATCCTATTCTGATGCATAGACAGATTTTGTTACCTGCCTTCATACCTTACCTGCTTATTCTAAACTGCTTAGTATAGGTTGGTTAGAGATCCATCAGAGACCCCCACCTTGTCCCAGTTGCCCCCGCTTTATGTTCGATGACTCGATCAACGTGATTGACGTCTAGGCCCCGACACCGCACATCACCCCCCTTTGTGGTACGACACTACTGGGTTACTATCGAGTGCTGATACGTCTCCGTCGTATCTATAATTTTTGATTGTTCCATCCCAATATTCTTCAACTTTCATATACCTTTGGCAACTTTTTATACTATTTTTGGGACTAACATATTGATCCAGTGCCCGGTGCCAGTTCCTGTTTGTTGCATGTTTTATGTTTCGCAGAAACCCAATATAAAACGGAATCCAAACGGGATAAAAACGGATGGAGAATTATTTTGGAATATTTGGGATTTTCCGGAGGAACAATCAACCGCGAAACGGTGTCCGGGGTGGCCATGAGACAGGGGGGTACCCTCCCCCTGGGCGCGCCTGGCACTCTCGTGGGCCACCCATAAGGCGGTTGACGCTCTTCTTTTGCTGCAAGAAAGCTAATTTTATGAGAAAAGTCTAGGCGAAAGATTCACCCCAATCGGAGTTACGGATCTCCAGATATAAAAGAAACGGTGAAGGGGAAGGATCTGGGAACGCAAAAACAAAAAGAAATAGAGAGATAGATCCAATCTCGGAGGGGCTCTCGCCCCTCCCACGCCATGGGAGCCAAGGACCATAGGGGAAACCCTTCTCCCATCTAGGGAGAAGGTCAAGGAAGAAGAAGAAGAAGGGGGCCCCTCTCCCCCTTGCTTCCGGTGGCGCCGGAACGCCGCCGGGGGCCATCATCATCACCGCGATCTTCACCAACACCTCCATCATCTTCACCAATATCTCCATCACCTTCCCCCATCTATATTCAGCGGTCCACTCTCCCGCAACCCGCTGTACCCTCTACTTGAACATGGTGCTTTATGCTTCATATTATTATCCAATGATGTGTTGCCATCCTATGATGTCTGAGTAGATTTTCGTTGTCCCATCGTTGATTGATGAATTGCTATGATTGGTTTGAATTGCATGTTTTATTATTGGTGCTGTCCTATTGTTCCCTCCGTGTCGCGTAAGCGTGAGGGATTTCCGCTGTAGGGTTTGCAATATGTTCATGATTTGCTTATGGTGGGTGGCGTGAGTGACAGAAGCACAGACCCGAGTAAGTAGGTTGTTTGCATATGGGATAAAGGGGACTTGATACTTTAATGCTATGGTTGGGTTTTACCTTAATGATCTTTAGTAGTTGCGCATGCTTGCTAGAGTTCCAATCATAAGTGCATATGATCCAAGAAGAGAAAGTATGTTAGCTTATGCCTCTCCCTCAAATAGAATTACAATAGTGATTATCAGTCTAGTAACGTAGTCAATTGCTTAGGGACAATTTCACAACTCCTACCACCACTTTTCCACACTCGCTATATTTACTTTATTGCTTATTTATCTAAACATCCCTTACTTTTTATTTACGTGCTCTTTATTATCTTGCAAAACTATCCTATCACACCTACAAAGTACTTCTAGTTTCATACTTGTTCTAGGTAAAGCGAACGTCAAGTGTGCGTAGAGTCGTATCAGTGGCCTATAGGACTTGAGAGAGTATTTGTTCTACCTTTAGCTCCTCGTTGGGTTCGACACTCTTACTTATCGAAATAGGCTACAACTATCTCGTATACTTGCGGGTCATCAAGACCTTTTTCTGGCGCTGTTGCCGGGGAGTCATAGCGTGGGGTGAATATTCTCGTGTGTGCTTGTTTGCTTTATCACTAATTAATTTTTATTTGCTGTTCTTAGTTGTTTTCTATCTTTAGTTATGGGTAGGAAATGCAAAATACCAAAAAAATAGTTGTACCTACTGAACCAATGGTTGAAGAATCACTCAAAATCTATCACACTCCTGAAGCTTTTTACTTGGATCATCTTCGATCCCTATGTGCTCGTGCTGAAACACCAACTAGCTTAGTTGAGGGCAAATCTTTAGATGAGCATGCTTGTTATGTGCGACACCGTATATCTGAAAATGGGAAACTTTTATTGGATCAAATTCATCGTTTGCAATGCTATGCTTGGAATTTATGTGAAATATATGATATTACTTGTTGTTCTGAAAACCCTAAGAAATACCTTCCCTACCAATGTGAGTTTATTGATAATGGAATCGTATCTTCATATGCTAAGGGTGTTTATAATTACTATGATGTTCAACAAATTGAAAAAATTGTTGCTTTTAAGGGTGCTTATGAAATTGCTTCTTTGATTGAAAAGTATGATGCTACTCTCTACAAATCTGAAAATTTTGCCATACATGAATGTTGTTATGATAATTATGCTTCTAATGCCTATGTTAAACTATATATTGAGAAATTCTCCGCTATCCAAGAAGAGACTAATATTTTGCAGGAAGCTATGGAAGAAGAAATTGATGAAACTGTGAGCTCATTGGATGAAAAAGATGATGAGGAGAGTGAAGAACAAAAGGAGGAAGAGCGGATTGATCACCCGTGCCCACCTTCTAATGAGAGTAACTCTTCAACTCATACATTATTTAATTCCCCTTCGTGCTTACCGAAGGATGATTGCTATGGTGATTGTTATGATCCCGTTGATTCTCTTGAAATATACCTTTTTGATGATGCTTGCTATGCTTGTGGCCTAGATGACAATATGAATTATGCGTATGGAGATGAACTTGCTATAGTTCCTTATGTTAAACATGAAATTGTTGCTGTTGCACCCACGCATGATAGTCCTATTATCTTTTTGAATTCTCCCAACTACACTATATCAGAGAAGTTTGTGCTTACTAAGGATTATATTGATGGGTTGCCTTTTACCATTGCACATGATAATTTTGATGAATGTAATATGCATGTGCTTGCTGCTCCTACTTGCAATTATTATGAGAGAGGAACTATATCTCCACCTCTCTATGTTTCCCATACTATGAAATTGCAAGAAACTGCTTATACTATGCATTGGCCTTTACTTGGTGTTCATGAATTGTTCTTTTATGACATGCCGATGCATAGGAAGAGAGTTAGACTTCATCATTGCTTGATATATCTTACGTTGTCCTCACTAATAAGTTACAAATCATTGTAAATTAAAATTGGCTTTGATATACCTTGGGATCCGGGTGGATTCATTACTTGAGCACTAAATGCCTAGCTTAATGGCTTTAAAGAAAGCGCTGCCAGGGAGACAACCCGGAAGTTTTAGAGAGTCATTTATTTCTGCTGAGTGCTTTTATATAGTCTAAAAACAAAAATTAAATAAAGAGGGGAACCCAAAACTTTTCAAAAAGGAAAGTGAAAGTGAGAAAGACAAGCATTGTTGAAGTGGGAGCTAGCCTTGAACTTTGTTCATGCTCACGGAAACTTTGTGAATCTTGATTACAGAAACTTTTCATCAAAAATAATTATCCCCTTGTACAATTCCATTGTATTATAAAAATAATGTGCTAAGGTTTGCCTTTAGGATGTTTACAATGCTTGTTGGTTTGTACGGTGTAGGACAGAAACTTTGACTGTAGTGCGCGATTTTACATTTTTAACTGGAACGTCGAATGGTTCTGATTCCTTTTGCACTGTCTTGCTATACACCTTGTTTATTTTTAATCATTTTGGTAGAATTTTGGGGTACCAGAAGTATTGTGAATGTTCAGATTGCTACACACTGTTCTGTTTTTGACAGATTCTATTTTTGATGCATAGTTTGCTTGTTTTGATGAATCTATCAATTTATAACAGTGGACTAAGCCATGAAAAAGTTATATTACAGTAGACAAAATACAAAAACAAAATATGAATTGGTTTTCTACAGTACTTAGAGTAGTGATTTGCTTTATTATACTAACGGATCTTACCGAGTTTTCTGTTGAAGTTTTGTGTGGATGAAGTGTCTAATCGAGGAGGTCTCGATATGAGGAAAACGAAGAGAGGCAAGAGCTCAAGCTTGGGGATGCACAAGGAACCCCAAGTAATTATTCAAGGAGACTCAAGCGTCTAAGCTTGGGGATGCCACGGAAGGCATCCCCTCTTTCTTCAACAAGTATCAGTATGTTTTCAGATTCGTTTCGTTCATGCGATATGTGCAGGTCTTGGAGCATCTTTTGCATTTAGTTTTCACTTTTTTTATGCACCATGCTGGTATGATATAGTCCTTGGTTGATTTATAGAATGCTCATTGCACTTCACTTAAATATTTTGAGTATGGCTTTATAGAATGCTTCATGAGCTTCACTTATATCATTTGAAGTCTGGATTGCCTGTTTCTCTTCACATAGAAAACCACCATTTGTAGAATGCTCTTTTACTTCACTTATAATTGTTAGAGCATGGGCATATCTTTTGTAGAAAGAATTAAACTCTCTTGCTTCACTTATATCTATTTAGAGAGATGACAGGAATTGGTCATTCACATAGTTACTCATAAAATCCTACATAAACTTGTAGATCGCTGAATATGATATGTTTGATTCCTTGCAATAGTTTTGCGATAGAAAGATGGTGATATTAGAGTCATGCTAGTGGGTGGTTCTAGATTGTAGAGACACTTGTGTTGAGGTTTGCAATTCCCGTAGCATGCACGTATGGTAACCGTTGTGTGACAAATTTGAAGCACGGGGTGTTTCTTTGATTGTCTTCCTTATGAGTGGCGGTCGGGGACGAGTGATGGTCTTTTCCTACCAATCTATCCCCCTAGGGGCATGCATAGTAGTACTTTGCTTCGAGAGCTAATAAACTTTTGCAATAAGTATATGAGTTCTTTATGACTAATGTGAGTCCATGGATTATACGCACTTTTACCTTTCCATCATTGCTAGCCTCTTCGGTACCGTGCATTGCCCTTTCTTACCTCGAGAGTTGGTGCAAACTTTGTCGGTGCATCCAAACCCCGTGATATGATACGCTCTATCACACATAAGCCTCCTTATATCTTCCCCAAAACAGCCACCATACCTACCTATCATGGCATTTCCATAGCCATTCCGAGATATATTGCCATGCAACTTCCATCATCATCATATACATGACTTGAGCATTCATCATCATATTGATTTGCATGATCGTAAGATAGCTAGCATGATGTTTTCATGGCTTGTCCGTTTTTTGATATCATTGCTATGCTAGATCATTGCACATCCTGGTACACCGCCGGAGGCATTCATATAGAGTCATATCTTTGTTCTAGATATTGAGTTGTAATATTGTGTTGTAAGTAAATAAAAGTGTGATGATCATCATTATAGAGCATTGCCCCATGAAAAAAAGAAAAAAAAAGGAAAAAAGAAAAAAAAGGAAAGACCAAAGAAGCCTAAATAAAAAAGGGGGCCAAAGAAGCCCACCCAAAAACAAAAAAAAGGAAAAAAAAGAAAAAGAAAAGGGGCAATGTTACTATCCTTTTTCCACACTTGTGCTTCAGAGTAGCACCATGTTCTTCATATAGAGAGTCTCCTATGTTATCACTTTCATATACTAGTGGGAATTTTCATTATAGAACTTGGCTTGTATATTCCAACGACGGGCTTCCTCAAATGCCCTAGGTCTTCATGAGCAAGCAAGTTGGATGCACACCCACTTAGTTTTTAGTTTGAGCTTTCATACACTTATAGCTCTAGTGCATCCGTTGCATGGCAATCCCTACTCCTCACATTGACATCAGTTGATGGGCATCTCCATAGCCCGTTGATTAGCCGCGTCGATGTGAGACTTTCTCCCTTTTTTGTCTTCTCCACATAAACCTCCACCATCATATTCTATTCCACCTATAGTCCATGGCTTGCGCTCATGTATTGCGTGAGGGTTGAAAAAGCTGAAGCGCGTTAAAAAGTATGAATCAATTGCTCGGCTTGTCATCGGGGTTGTGCATGATGGGAGCATTTTGTGTGATGAAAATGAAGCATGGCCAAATTGTATGATTTTGTAGGGATAAGCTTGCTTTGGCCTTGTTGTTTTGAAAAGACATGATTGCGTTATTAGTACGCTCAAAGTATTATTGTTTTTTTATGTCAAATGTTAGAATATTGCTTTGAATCACTTGTGTCTTAATATTCATGCCATGATTAGACATATAATCAAGATTATGCTAGGTATCATTCCACATCAAAAATTATCTTTTTTATCATTTACCTACTCGAGGACGAGCAGGAATTAAGCTTGGGGATGCTGACACGTCTCCATCGTATCTGTAATTTTTGATTGTTCCATGCCAATATTCTTCAACTTTCATATACTTTTGGCAATTTTTATACTATTTTTGGGACTAACATATTGATCCAGTGCCCAGTGCCAGTTCCTGTTTGTTGCATGTTTTATGTTTCGCAGAAACCCAATATCAAACAGAATCCAAACGGGATAAAAACGGATGGAGAATTATTTTGGAATATTTGGGATTTTCCAGAGGAAAAATCAACGTGAAACGGTGTCCGGGGTGGCCACGAGACAGGGGGCGCACCCTCCCCCCTGGGCGCGCCTGGCACTCTCGTGGGCCACCCGTAAGGCGGTTGACGCTCTTCTTTTGCTGCAAGAAAGCTAATTTTGTGAGAAAAGTCTGGGCGAAAGTTTTACCCCAATCGGAGTTACGGATCTCCAGATATAAACGAAACAGTGAAGGGGAAGGATCTGGGAACATAGAAACAGAGAGAAATAGAGAGATAGATCCAATCTCAGAGGGGCTCTCGCCCATCCCACGCCATGGGAGCAAAGGACCAGAGGGGAAACCCTTCTCCCATCAAGGGAGAAGGTCAAGGAAGAAGAAGAAGAAGAAGGGGGCCTCTCTCCCCCTTGCTTCTGCTGGCGCCGAAACACCGCCGGGGGCCATCATCATCACCACGATCTTCACCAACACCTCCATCATCTTAATCAACATCTCCATCACCTTCCCCCATCTATATTCAGCGGTCCACTCTCCCGCAACCCACTGTATCCTCTACTTGAACATGGTGCTTTATGCTTCATATTATTATCCAATGATGTGTTGCCATCCTATGATGTCTGAGTAGATTTTCGTTGTCCTATCGGTGATTGATGAATTGCTATGGTTGGTTTGAATTGCATGTTTTATTATTGGTGATGTCCTATTGTGCCCTCTGTGTCGTGCAAGCGCGAGGGATTTCTGCTGTAGGGTTTGCAATATGTGCATGATTTGCTTACGGTGGGTGGCGTGAGTGACAGAAGCACAGACCCGAGTAAGTTGGTTGTTTGCGTATGGGATAAAGGGGACTTGATACTTTAATGCTATGGTTGGGTTTTACCTTAATGATCTTTAGTAGTTGCGGATGCTTGCTAGAGTTCCAATCATAAGTGCATATGATCCAAGAAGAGAAAGTATGTTAGCTTATGCCTCTCCATCAAATGGAATTACAATAGTGATTATCGGTCTAGTAATGTTGTCATTTGCTTAGGGACAATTTCACAACTCCTACCACCACTTCTCCACACTCGCTATATTTACTTTATTGCTTCTTTATCTAAACAACCCCTACTTTTTATTTACGTGTTCTTTATTATCTTGCAAACCTATCCTATCACACCTACAAAGTACTTCTTGTTTCGTACTTGTTCTAGGTAAAGCGAATGTCAAGCATGCATAGAGTCGTATCAGTGGCTGATAGGACTTGAGAGAGTATTTGTTCTACCTTTAGCTCCTCGTTGTGTTCGACACTCTTACTTGCCAAAAGAGGCTACAACTATCCCGTATACTTGCGGGTCATCAAGTGCTGAGGGTGATACCTCGTCAACACTTTTGATGTTAACATTGTAGGTTAGTTCATCAGGTGTGGTCATTGAGGGTGATTCCTCCTTCACCACTCCCAATAACGACGCTGTCATGCAACTCCTCAAGAGTGGACCTCGAGGGTGATTCCTCCTAGGTTCACCTTGATGAGTACATCAGGTGGAATTCCATTGAGGGTGAGTCCTCAAGGTTCCCCCTTGGTGTTTTGGACACATGGTTACTATGGCTTTACCACATAACCATGATGACATCGGGTCGGCCCCGAGGGGTACCCGCGAGTGATGTGAAGTTGGGTTGATCTGGAGGATACCCGGAAGTTTTCCACGCGGCGCGGCCGGGCATTCTTAGCCCTTGTCGCAAGTCCGTGAGACGGGGAGATAGGACCACATATCGTGGACCATTGATCGTTACCGCACTACCATGACACTAACGGTTTGGATATTTGATTAGAGTAGGCCTCTGGCCTTTTTCGCACTAACCACCATGCAGGAATAAGTATGGGCACTCTGCGTCGTATGATTCTTCCGAATGCTCAGTGATGCCAACAACTGAGCGGTGCGCGCCGGGTTGGACTGGAACACCTTCGCTTGTATAAGGGAGGCTAGGTCTACTCACTGGCCGCATTCGCAACTCTCAGGATTCTAAAGGACGATTGGCTCATGACCCCTTCGCATTTAGGATATAGACCGACGTGCTGGCCTCTCTGTTGAGCCTAGGTAGGACTACGGTGTGTTGACCGGCCGAGGCCGGTCATGGCCTGATGGTGTGTCCGGCCGGAGTTGATCGAGCATGTTGGGTAAGTTTGTGCACCCCTGCAGGGAAGCAAACATCTATCGATAGCCTGTCCTACGGTAACAGACGCTCGGGTTGTATCCTGATCGATACAGCTAGAACTGGATACTGAATGCTGAGGCTTGTAATGGATATGTGACTCCGAGATTGCTTTCCCTCAGGGAGTCGGGGAAGGATCTCTAGGCGTTATTTCTACAACATGTTTGTTAAATATAAACTGCGATTCTATACTCTTCTGATTGCTGCAAGATGCTTGGAGCTGCTTGAAGATGCTAGTCTTCGATAGGCTAGGCTTTCCCCTTCTCTTCTGGCATTCTGCAATTCAGTCCACAAATTCTACCCATTTCATTGATACCGATGCATATGTAGTGTAGATCCTTACTTGCGAGTACTTTGGATGAGTACTCACATTTGCTTTGCTCCCCTTTTTCCACCTCTTTCCATTCTTCTCGGATGCGGCAACCAGATGGTGGAGCCCAGGATCCAGACGCCAGCACCGATGACTACTACTACCCCGAGGGTGCCTACTAGTACATGACGGACATCGACAATGAGGAGTAGTTAGGAGGCTCCCATGCAGGATACCTTGCCTTTTCGATCGATGTTGATTTTGTGCTAGCCTTCTTAAGGCAAACTTGTTCAACTTATGTCTGTACTCAGATATTGTTGCTTCCGCTGACTCTTGTGTATTCGAGCTTATGTATTCGAGCCCTCGAGGCCACTGGCTTGTAATAGAAAGCTTGTATTATTTTAATTTGTGTCTAAAGTTGTGTTGTGATATCTTCCTGTGAGTCCCTGATCTTGATCATACACATTTGTGTGTATGATTAGTGTACAATTGAATTGGGGGCGTCACAAGTTGGTATCAGAGCTGACTGCCTGTAGGTAGCCCCCTTTCCAACTCCTTGGCCGAAGTTGAGTCTAGTCACTGAAAAACTCTTATTAACATGGTTGTGCGGCTTATGGGCCCATGTCGCCATTGGGTGTTATTAGGATCTTTTACTCTTCGTCTATACTCTAGGACTCTGATCTCTCTTCAATTCAGGTTAAATGAATTTACTAACTCTAACATTAGGATCTCATGACCACATTCACCCCAAATATGGGTAAGCCATAGTTCTTCCTTAGAATAGTATCTTGAATAGTACACACACTATCGTGTTGACTACTATGTGGTATCCATCGCACCTCTTTCCTTATGCAGGTTTCATCATGAATGATCCTTTGTCTTTACAAATGCTCGATGCTGAACTACTCCTGTTACATGTTAGCAGGATGGTTAGACCCATTGGTCGTGGCCGTGGTGCCAACAATCCACCACCGCCCGAATTCTTGGCCAAAATGATACAACAGTTTGAGCTGAATCGCCAGTTCATGGAAGGAATGATGGCCTAGTTTCCTCATCCGGATATGAATTAGCAGCTAGCCCCAGTAACTCTGCAAGACTTCATGCGCCTCAACCCGACCATCTACCGCAGCTCAACTCAGCCCCTTGATGCTGATGACTGGCTCCGCGACATCACATATGAAATGGAGTCTGCTAGTGTTGCCCCTGGCAGCTATGTCACCTTCGCATCCTTCTTCCTCAAGGGCCCCGCCGCTCAATGGTGGGATAGCCATAGGTGTACCCTACCTACTGGAATGGTCATCACTTGGACAGATTTCCAAGCTGCCTTCCGTGCCCGCTTCATTCCTCAGGGAATCATGGACATGAAGAAGCGCGAGTTCCGTAACCTCACCCAAGGCAACAAGACAGTTGATGCTTATCAGCGGGAATTTCTGGACTTGTCACGTTATGTTGAAGAAGACATTGCAAATGATGCTCGTAGGCAAGAAAAGTTCCGTGATGGACTTCACCCTGATATCAAGCTAGCACCGCTCGTTCATGACTCTGCCGACTTCGCCACCTTGGTGAACAACGCTATTCAGGTTGAGACTGGTCTGCAGGAACATCAGGGATTTCTCAAACGCAGCCGTGACGCTGGCTCATCATCGGGCCCGTCAGCGCAGAAGCGTCAAATATGGATTCCCCACAGCATGTATCATCTAACTGCCCCTGCACCAAGACAGTCCTATGCTGCACCTCGTCTGCCTCCTCCACCGGAGAGGCAGCCTCTTCGAGCTGCACCACCCCAAGCTCCTGCTCCCAATCCCAATGATGGTTTGTGCTTCAGATGTGGCCGTCCGGGTCACCTTGCCAAAGAGTGCAATCAGAAACAGAACCAGCTGGCTCTGCCTTCAACTGGTCATAACAATCAGCCCCGCAACTACAATGCTAGACCTTATGGTCATGATCATGCCAACAACATTGATTTGAATGAAGCTCAAGACCAGCCTGCTACTGTGATGGGTACTCTCATTAATTCGGTACCAGCTGCTGTTTTATTTGATTCAGGAGCATCGCATTCATTCATATCAAAAGATTTTGCATTCTTGCATGGCATGAAATACGAAGAGATGGACATTCCACTTATGGTAAAAAAACCCGCGGGCCAATTCCAAACCTCCATGGTTTGTCACAACATTTCCGTTGAAATTTAAGGTCTAGAGTTCTATGCCTCTCCCATTATCCTGAAGTCTTCCAATAGTGACCTCATTCTGGGAATGGATTGGTTGAAAGCACATATTGCTTCTATCTTATGTGCCGCTAAAACCGCCCACCTCCTACATCCTTCTAATGAGATAGTAAGCTACCATGCTCATCTTGTTTGAAATGTCGAGGGATGGCTTTATTCCTTGAATGCGTTGAACACAACACCACTTGAGGGAATTGAAAAGATTCCAGTCGTTTGCGACTATCTAGACGTTTTTCCAGAAGAACTTCCAGGAATACCCCCTACTCGGGCTGTCGAGTTCGTCATCAATTTGAAACCAGGCACCGTTCCTATCGCCAAACGACCCTACAAGATGCCACCTCATGAACTCCTTGAGCTTAAGGAGGAAATCGACAAATCTCTTTGCAGTGGTTTCATTCGTCCATGTTCCTCTGCTTGGGGAGCACCTTCTCTCTTTGTGAAGAAGAAGGATGGAACTAATCGCTTGGTCCAAGACTATTGTCCTATCAACCAAGCAGCTATTTAGAACAAGTATCCCCTCCCTCGGATTAATGATCTGTATGATCAACTGGCTGGTTCCTCGGTATTCTCCAAACTCGACCTAAGGTTGGGTTATCACCAGAACTGTGTCCATGAAGAGGATATTCCCAAGACCCCATTCGTCACTCAAATGGTTCTTATGAGTACAACGTTATGTCTTTCGGCTTGACCAATGCTCCAGCTACATTCTCTCATCTGATGAACTATATATTCATGGAATACCTCGACAAGTTCGTCGTGGTTTATCTGGATGATATCCTTGTTTATTCCAAGAACAAAGAAGAACATGCTGAACATCTTCGTCTTGTTCTAGAAAAGCTTCGAGAACATGAGCTATATGCCAAGTATTCTAAGTGTGAATTCTGGCTACCCAAAGTAACCTACCTTGGTCATGTGATCTCCAAGGATGGTATTACCGTCAACCCAGAGCGTGTTTAGGCTATTCTTGACGGGACCCCTCCGAAGACTGTCAAGCAAGTCAGAAGCTTTCTCAGACTCGCTAGCTATTGTCGCCGTTTCGTCGAGAACTTCTCCAAGATCGCCAAGCCCCTGACTAATCTGCTTCACAAGGGCGTTAATTTTGATTGGATAGACAAATGTCAGGAAAGTTTCCAGGCACTCAAAGACAAGCCGACTTCTACCCAGTGCTTGCTCCCCCTGATTCTCGCAAGGACTTTGTCATCTATTGGGACGCTTCAAGATAAGGATTAGGCTGTGTCCTAATGCAAGAGCGCAAAGTGATTGCTTATGCCTCCCATCAAGTGCGTCCTCACGAAGAGAACTACCGAGTTCACGACCTCGAGCTTGTTGCGGTTATCTATGCACTGAAGCTATGGCGCAATACCTTCTCGGTAATCGTTGTGAGATCTTCACCGATCATCAGAGTATGAAGTATCTGTTTACTCAGCCAGATCTGAACCTCCGTCAATAGCGATGGATGGAAGCTATTGCTCACTACAACTGCGGTATGTCTTATACACCTGGTAAGGCTAATGTAATGGCCGATGCCCTGAGCCACAAGTCTTATTGCAATAATCACATGGTTTGTTGGGGATATAAATATTGGGTATGACCCACCCAGGAGGGGCCGGGTCATACCACTGGCGGTTCATAATGAGAAGGCCCAAGAAGATGATGAAGATGGTGGTTCATGAAGCAAGCTTACGGAAGGCCCAAGACCCGGAGGAGACTTGAGGCCCATGGGCATAAACCGCCATAAGTTAACTTGTATGTAAAGAAAGTTTAGTTCTGTCACCGAGCCGGACACGTTGTGTATGAGCCGACCGGGACTCTGTATGCTGCCGGGCATCAGCCTGTGTATATAAAGGGGTGACCTGGCGGTGGGTTAAGGCAAGAGACAACAAGCCGAGAACTAGGTCAAGCGTATTTGCTCCCTGGTAATTGAAACCCAAGCAATACAACCTAAAGTAGGAGTAGGCCTTTACCTCGTTGCGAGGGGCCGAACCTGGGTAAACTCTCTGTGTCCCTTGTCCCATTTTAACCCCTTCTAGCTAACTACGTCGCAATGGCTCCACACCTAAGTCCTCATGCTAGGGCATCTGCCATGACAATTCCATGACAGTTGGCGCCCACCGTGGGGCCAGCGCACGGTGGTTTCGAGTTCTTGAAGGGAAGCTTCACAGGGCTCAAGGGATACGCTGTGGGCCGGATGACTAAGAGTCGTCGCGGCAAGCTCTACATCGATGAAGAGGGCTGGTGCCCCGAGGCCGGCTCAATCGAGTATGGGTACCGGGTCCCCTTCGGCGGAATTCATGTCTTCATCAGCAAGATTGATGAGTCGGAAGCTGAGGCGGACACCCGCACCAACATCGTCAAGACGGCTCGGCACGCGTGACCCGCCAAGGTTCAAGCTGCCCAGAAGCATGTCTTTGTGGGCTTTACTCAAGGAGTGGATCTGGAAGGAGGATCTGAGTCCGGTGATGAGACGGTCGTCTATTGAGGTGATGAGTCCTCAACCGGCGAGACCGATTCCATCTATCAGGTTCAGGATGGTGGGCTTGGGGGCTGTTCCGATGGTGACAGTATTCCGGACCCCTATGAGCCGCCACACCTTGTTGCAATCTTCATGGCCGGTACGAAGCCAGGGCAAGGATCTTATACTGTAGCAGCGATGATCTCCGGGTCAGCGGCGGCAACGGCAGCCGGGGCAGGAGGCCCTGTGCGCCCGCCGGCTTAATTCTTATCCGATCTATTAGATTCTCTGGCAATGCTGTTAACGGCGGAGGTAAACCCGGTGAATCAAGCGCAACATAACACGAACGTTGCAAAACTACGTGATGTGATAGCGCAAGCCAAGGAGGATCTAAACACTGAGAACACTCGGATGGCAACGGAGCAAGCCACCTTGCAAAGGGAGGCGAAATGGCTTGAAGCAGAGAATTTGCGATCAAGCTTAGACTGGGATGCATCAAACACGGTCTTCAATGGAAGGCATGTGAGTCAATTACCTCCGGTTTATGATGCGAGGAATCTTTTCAACACACCTAGGGAAGGAACCAGTAACCTGCCTGGTGTGGATCGGGCCATTGAGGTGCCGGTGGCTGGAGTGCCAGTTCAGCCTAGTGTTGCAGACCCCCCCCACGTTTGAATTCGACCCCTCAGTACGTTCTCACGCCCCCGGGTCATTTTTCTAATCCTTTGGATAACATGATAGCCGCGGCTACTCGACTGGCGGCTCTCCCTATTCAGGATGAGTCGCCAGTGGCGATGGAAATACGGAGAGCCGGAGAACTTCTTCAGACAGTAGTGGCCCAATAGGCGGCTTATTCATACAGTCGTGATCGAATTCACTCAACCCCACGTAAAGCCAGAGCTATGGCAAGCACATTGATGAGCCTGCTGTATCAAGCACTGAGCGACACCGTAATCAACCCCGTCGGCCTGACCCGCTGGGCGCTGGTAATGATGCTTAGGCTTTGGTCGACCAGGGCAGGGCGTGACGTGAGGCGGAGCTGGCGGCTTAGTTGGCGGCTCAACAGCAATCCCCAGTTTATCTATCAGCATCTGTGGAGCAGGAGTGACCTCTAGAACTTTGGGTGTGCCGTATTTAGTGCTGGGGCTATGCAACGAGCCTTTGCCTAAGGATTTGAAGGCCCCCCGTAAGGCGCCTAACTACACGGTGGATCAGCCCCCATAGGCTTGGATTGAGAGTTATGAGATGGCTATGGATATGCTGGATGTTAGCGATGCTGCATGTGCTGAGTATTTCACTATGATGTTGGATGGGCTGGCTTGTACTTGGTGGAAAGGCCTGCCCACTAACTCCATTGGGTCATGGGCGGAGTTGAAGAGGCGATTTATTCAAAATTTTAAAGACACGTGCAAGCAGCCTATGTCTATTCTGGATTTGGATTCTTGCGTCCAAGGTGAAGGTGATTCAACAACCAATTGGGTGCGTCGAATCTCAGTTGTTATACACTCATCAGACAATATCAATGCCGATTCAGCAGTCCTGATGTTGGAAAAGGACTGCTGTTTTCTTCCCCTTAAGCAGAAATTGGGGCGGCTTAAGTGCAATTGCAATGATATTAGGGAGCTCATGGCGGCTCTCATCAAGTATGCCGACTCTGATAGCAATAAAGACCCTGAGGCTAATGAGGAGAAGACTAGGAAGGGGAAGAAGAGTGACACCACAAAGGGACATCATAACACGACGGGTCAAGGTGGCAATGGTAAACGTAAGGTGGACGGGGGTTTGGGTTTCGTGGCTAACACCAACACACAGAACAATAATCAGCATTGTAAGGGTAAAATGCAAGCGCCCCGGTTTGGACGGCCGAAGTTCAATCTTGAGGCCATGATGAATCAGCCTTGTCTGAAGCACGAAACCCAGGATAAGCCGGCCAGTCATTTGTGGAAGGTTTGCTTCATCATGAGGGAGTATAGAAACTCTAATTTTTTCCAGAACAATCATGGCCCGCATGGCGGTTCTGGTTCCGGCTCTCATGGACCTGGTTTTGGAGGTGGTGGTTCAAGCTCTGGCTTTCAAGGCCAAGGTAATCAAGGTGGTTTCAATCAACAATCTGGTCAAGGGAATCAGTAGCAACAGTCTGGTTATCAGAGTAATCCAAAGTAGTTGAATAGTGGTCAATATCATGTGTTCACCACGAGTCTGTGCAAGCGAGATCAGAAAATCCATAAGCGGACGGTGAATTCAGTTGAGCCGATGGTGCCTCGTTATTTGAGGTGGTCTGAGCCGCCTATTGTATGGCGCGGGGAGGATCACCCTCCCCGGGTTGACAACCCATGTCAGTTGGCATTGGTGGTTGCTCCTCAGGTAGGAGGGTATAAGCTTACGAAGGTGCTCATGGATGGGGGCAGCAGTATCAATATCCTTTACTATGAGACTTTTCGTTGTATGAATTTGACTGACAAAGATCTTAAGGTGTCTTCTACTGTTTTCCATGGGGTGGTGCCTGGTAAGTCGGCATATCCAGTGGGTAAGATAACCCTGGAGGTGGCGTTTGGAGATGATCATGATTCCAGAGCTGAGAAATTGACCTTTGAGGTGGTGAAGATCAAGAGCCCATACCATGCTTTGTTCGGGCGGCCGGCTTACGCCAAGTTTATGGCACGATCGTGCTATGTTTATTTGCAGCTTAAGATGCCGAGTCATAAGAGCACCATCACGGTGCATGGTAATAGGAGAATTTCTCTAGACTGTAAAGAGGGTGATGCTGCGTATGCTGAGTCGGCCCGTGCCACTGAAGAGTTAAAGTTTTATAAAGATAATGTTGACCCGGCGGATATGACGCCTCTGAAGAAGCCAACTACAGAGAATGACCCCTTTTGAAATTTAAATCGGTAGATGATACTAAGATAGTTGATTTTGTTCCCGGTGACTCGTCCAAGCAGTTCAGCATTAGTGCTAATATGGATCCGAAATAGGAAAGCGCGCTCATCGAGTTCATTCGTGAGAAGCGGGACATCTTTGCATGTAAACCTTGTAACATGCTAGGTGTACCGAGGGAACTCGCTGAGCACACCCTTAATGTGGATCCAAAGTTTAAGCTAGTCAAGCAGTTTCTTCGCCATTTTAATGAAGAGAGACAAAAGGCAATTGGTGAAGAAGTGGCCCAACTCTTGGCGGCAGGGTTTATCGTTGAAGTTTTTCATCCTGAGTGGTTGGCTAACCCGGTGCTGGTACTTAAGAAAAACGACACTTGGCGTATGTGTGTGGATTATATAGACCTTAACAAGGCCTGTCCGGCTGATCTTTTTGCTCTCCCTCGTATTGATCAGATTATTGATGCTACAGTTGGGGAACGCAGTAATTTCAAAAAAATTCCTACGATCACGCAAGATCTATATCTAGGTGATGCATAGCAACGATAGGGGAGAGTGTTGTCTATGTTCCCTCATAGACCAAAAGCGGAAGCGTTATGACAATGCGGTTGATGTAGTCGTACGTCTTCAAGATCCGACCGATCCTAGCACCAAAGGTACGGCACCTCCGCGATCTGCACACGTTCAGCTCAGTGACGTCCCACGAACTCTAGATCCAGCTGAGGTCGAGGGAGAGTTTCGTCAGCACGACGGCGTGGTGACGGTGATGATGAAGTTACCGGCGTAGGGCTTCGCCTAAGCACTACGACGATATGACCGAGGTGGAAATCTGTGGAGGGGGTTGATACGTCTCGGTCGTATCTATAATTTTTGATTGTTCCATGCCAATATTATTCAACTTTCATATAATTTTGGCAACTTTTTATACTATTTTTGGGACTAACATATTGATCCAGTGCCCAGTGCCAGTTCCTGTCTGTTGCATGTTTTTTGTTTCGCAGAAACCCAATATCAAATGGAGTCCAAACGGGATAAAAATAGACGGTGATTTTTTTGGAATATTTATGATTTTTGGGAAGTAAAATCAACGCGAAACAGTGTCCGGGGTGGCCACGAGATAGGGGGCGCGCCCTCCCCCTGGGCGCGCCCTGGACTCTCGTGGGCCACCCGTAAGGCGGTTGACGCTCTTCTTCTGGCGCAAGAAAGCTAATTTTATGAGAAAGATCTGGGCAAAAGATTCACCCCAATCGGAGTTACGGATCTCCGGATATTTAAGAAATAGTGAAGGGGTAGAATCTGAGGATGCAGAAACAGAGAGATAGATCCAATCTCGGAGGGGCTCTCTCCCCTCCCAAGCCATGGGAGCCAAGGACCAGAGGGAAACCCTTCTCCCATCTAGGGAGAAGGTCAAGGAAGAAGAAGAAGAAGGGGGGCTCTCTCCCCCTTGCTTCCGGTGGCGCCGGAACGCCGCCGGGGGCCATCATCATCACCGCGATCTTCACCAACACCTCCGCCATCTTCACCAACATCTCCATCACCTTCCCCCATCTATATTCAGCGGTCCACTCTCCCGTAACCCGCTGTACCCTCTACTTGAACATGGTGCTTTATGCTTCATATTATTATCCAATGATGTGTTGCCATCCTATGATGTCTGAGTAGATTTCCATTGTCCTATCGGTGATTGATGAATTGCTATGATTGGTTTGAGTTGCATGTTTTATTATTGGTGCTGTCCTATTGTGCCCTCCGTGTCGCGCAAGCGTGAGGGATTCCCGCTGTAGGGTTTGCAATATGTTTATGATTTGCTTATGGTGGGTGGCGTGAGTGACAGAAGCACAGACCCGAGTAAGTAGGTTGTTTGCGTATGGGATAAAGGGGACTTGATACTTTAATGCTATGGTTGGGTTTTACCTTAATGAATCTTTAGTAGTTGCGGATGCTTGCTAGAGTTCCAATCATAAGTGCATATGATCCAAGTAGAGAAAGTATGTTAGCTTATGCCTCTCCCTCAAATAGAATTGCAATAGTGATTACCGGTCTAGTAACGTAGTCAATTGCTTAGGGACAATTCACAACTCCTACCACCACTTTTCCACACTCGCTATATTTACTTTATTGCATCTTTATCTAAACAGCCCCTACTTTTTATTTACGTGTTCTTTATTATCTTGCAAACCTATCCTACAACACCTACAAAGTACTTCTAGTTTCATACTTGTTCTAGGTAAAGCGAACGTCAAGCGTGCGTAGAGTCGTATCAGTGGCCGATAGGACTTGAGAGTATTTGTTCTACCTTTAGCTCCTCGTTGGGTTCCGACACTCTTACTTATCGAAAGAGGCTACAACTATCCCATATACTTGCGGGTTATGAAGACCTTTTTCTGGCGCCGTTGCCGGGGAGTCATAGCGTGGGGTGAATATTCTCGTGTGTGCTTGTTTGCTTTATCACTAAGTAATTTTTATTTGTTGTTCTTAGTTGTTTTCTATCTTTAGCTATCGGTAGGAAACGCAAAATACCAAAAAAAATAGTTGTACCTTCTGAACCAGTGGTTGAAGAACCACTCAAAATCTATCACACTCCTGAAGCTTTGTACTTGGATCATCTTCGATCCCTTTGTGCTCGTGCTGAAACCCCCACTAGTTTAGTTGAGGGCAAATCTTTAGATGAGCATGCTTGTTCTGTGCGACAGCGTATATCTGAAAAAGGGAAACTATTATGGGATCAAATTCAACGTTTGCAATGTTATGCTTGGAATTTATGTCAAATATATGAGTTTACTTGTTGTTCTGAAGACCCTAAGAAACACCTACCCTATCAATGCTTGTTTTGTGAAAATGGAATCGTATCATCGTATGCTAAGGGTGTTTACAATTACTATGATGTTGAACAAATTGAAGAATTTGTTGCTTTTAAAGGTGCTTATGAGATTGCCTCTTTGATTGAAAAGTATGATGCTACTCTTTACAAATCTGAAAATTTTGCCATATTTCAATATTGTTATGATAATTATGCTTCTAATGCCTATGTTAAACCATATATTGAGGACTTCTCCGCTGTCCAAGAAGAGACTAATATTTTGCAGGAAGCTATGGAAGAAGAAATTGATGAAACAGTGAGCTCATTGGATGAAAAAGATGATGAGGAGAGCAAAGAACAAAAGGAGGAAGAGCGGATTAGCTACCCGTGCCCACCTTCTAATGAGAGTAACCCTCCAACTCATACATTATTTAATTCCCCTTCGTGCTTACCGAAGGATGATTGCTATGATCCCTTGAATTTGTTTGAAATATCCCTTTTTGATGATGCTTGCTATGCTTGTGGCCAAGATGCCAATATGAATTATGCTTATGGAGATGAACTTGCTATAGTTCCTTATGTTAAACATGAAATTGTTGCTATTGCACCCACGCATGATAGTCCTATTATCTTTTTGAATTCTCCAAACTACACTATATCGGAGAAGTTTGTGCTTATTAAGGATTATATTGATGGGTTGCCTTTTACCATTGCACATGATGATTTTGATGAATGTAATATGCATGTGCTTGCTGCTCCTACTTGCAATTATTATGAGAGAGGAACTATATCTCCACCTCTCTATGTTTCCAATATGATAGAATTGCAAGAAACTGCTTATACTATGCATTGGCCTTTACTATGTGTGCATGAATTGTTCTTTTATGACATGCCGATGCATAGGAAGAGAGTTAGACTTCGTTGTTGCATGATATATGTTACTTTGTGCTCACTACTAAATTACAAATCATTGTTAATTAAAATTGGCTTTGATATACCTTGGGATCCGGGTGGATTCATTACTTGAGCACTAAATGCCTAGCTTAATGGCTTTAAAGAAAGCGCTGCCATGGAGACAACCCGGAAGTTTTAGAGAGTCATTTATTTCTGTTGAGTGCTTTTATATAGTTTAAAAACAAAAAAAAGAGGGGAACCCAAAAAACTTTTGAAAAAGGAAAGTGAAAGTGAGAAAGACAAGCATTGTTGAAGTGGGAGAGCTCCTTGAACTTTGTTCATGCTCACGGAAACTTTGTGAATCTTAATTACAGAAACTTTTCATCAAAAATAATTATCCCCTTGTACAATTCCATTGTATTATAAAAATAATGTGCCAAGGTTTGCCTTTAGGATGTTTACAATGCTTGTTGGTTTGTACGGTGCAGGACAGAAACTTTGGCTGTAGTGCGCGATTTTACATTTTTAACTGGAATGTCATTTGGTTCTGATTCCTTTTGCACTGTCTTTCTATACAACTTGTTTATTTTTCCTAATTTTGGTAGAATTTTTGGGGTACCAGAAGTATGGTGGATGTTCAGATTGCTACAGACTGTTCTGTTTTTGACAGATTCTGTTTTTGATGCATAGTTTGCTTGTTTTGATGAATCTATCAATTTATATTAGTGGATTAAGCCATGGAAAAGTTATATTACAGTAGACACAATGCAAAAACAAAATATGAATTGGTTTGCAACAGTACTTAGAGTGGTGATTTGCTTTATTATACTAACGGATCTTACCGAGTTTTCTGTTGAAGTTTTGTGTGGATGTAGTGTCTAATCGAGGATGTCTCGATATGAGGAAAAGGAAGAGAGGCAAGAGCTCAAGCTTGGGGATGCCCGAGGCACCCCAAGTAAATATTCAAGGAGACTCAAGCGTCTAAGCTTGGGGATGCCCCGGAAGGCATCCCCTCTTTCTTCAACAAGTATCGGTATGTTTTCGAATTCGTTTCGTTCATGCATTATGTGCAAGTCTTGGAGCGTCTTTTGCATTTAGTTTTCACTTTTCTTTTATGCACCATGCTGGTATGAGATAGTCCTTGGTTGATTTATAGAATGCTCATTGCACTTCACTTAAATCTTTTGAGTATGGCTTTATAGAATGCTTCATGTGCTTCACTTATATCATTTGAAGTTTGGATTGCCTGTTTCTCTTCACATAGAAAACCGCCATTTGTAGAATGCTCTTTTGCTTCACTTATATTTGTTAGAGCGTGGGCATATCTTTTGTAGAAAGAATTAAACTCTCTTGCTTCACTTATATCTATTTAGAGAGATGACAGGAATTGGTCATTCACATGGTTAGTCATAAAATCCTACATAAACTTGTAGATCGCTGAATATGATATGTTTGATTCCTTGCAATAGTTTTGCGATATAAAGGTGGTGATATTAGAGTCATGCTAGTGGGTGGTTGTGGATTAGTAGAAATACTTGTGTTGAGGTTTGTGATTCCCGTAGCATGCACGTATGGTGAACCGCTTTGTGATGAAGTTGGAGCACAATTTTATTTATTGATTGTCTTCCTTATGAGTGGCGGTCGGGGACGAGCGATGGTCTTTTCCTACCAATCTATCCCCCTAGGAGCATGCACGTAGTACTTTGTTTTCAATGGCTTGTAGATTTTTGCAATAAGTATATGAGTTCTTTATGACTAATGTTGAGTCCATGGATTATACGCACTCTCACCCTTCCATCATTGCTAGCCTCTTCGGTACCGTGCATTGCCCTTTCTCACCTCGAGAGTTGGTGCAAACTTCGCCGGTGCATCCAAACCCCGTGATATGATACGCTCTGTCACACATAAGCCTCCTTATATCTTCCTCAAAACAGCCACCATACCTACATATCATGGCATTTCCATAGCCATTCCGAGATATATTGCCATGCAACTTCCATCATCATCATATACATGACTTGAGCATTCATTGTCATATTGCTTTGCATGATCGTAAGATAGCTAGCATGATGTTTTCATGGCTTGTCCGTTTTTTTGATGTCATTGCTACGCTAGATCATTGCACATCCCGGTACACCGCTGGAGGCATTCATATAGAGTCATATCTTTGTTCTAGATATTGAGTTGTAAGTAAATAAAAGTGTGATGATCATCATTATTAGAGCATTGCCCCAGTGAGGAAAGGATGATGGAGACTATGATTCCCCCACAAGTCGGGATGAGACTCCGGACTTTATGAAAAATAAAAGAGGCCAAAGAAGCCCAAATAAAAAAAAGAGGCCAAAGAAGCCCACCAAAAAGAAAAAAAGAAAAAAAAGAGAAAAAAAAAAAAATGAGAGAAAAAGAGAGAAGGGGCAATGCTACTATCCTTTTACCACACTTGTGCTTCAGAGTAGCACCATGTTCTTCATAGAGAGAGTCTCCTATGCTTTCACTTTCATATACTAGTGGGAATTTTCATTATAGAACTTGGCTTGTATATTCCGATGATGGGCTTCCTCAAATGCCCGAGGTCTTCATGAGCAAGCAAGTTGGATGCACACCCACTTAGTTTTCAGTTTGAGCTTTCATACACTTATAGCTCTAGTGCATCCGTTGCATGGCAATCCCTACTCACTCACATTGATATCTATTGATGGGCATCTCCATAGCCCGTTGATACGCCAAGTCGATGTGAGACTTTCTCCTTTTTTGTCTTCTCCCCCCACCATCATATTCTATTCCACGTATAGTGCTATGTCCATGGCTCACGCTCATGTATTGCGTGAAAGTTGAAAAAGTTTGAGATTGTTAAAGTATGAAACAATTGCTTGGCTTGTCATCAGGGTTGTGCATGATTAAATACTTTGTGTGATGAAGATAGAGCAACAATAGACTATCTGATTTTGTAGGGATAACTTTCTTTGGCCATGTTGTTTTGAAACGATATGATTGCTTTATTGGTACGCTCGAAGTATTATTGTTTTTATGTCAAATGATAGACTATTGCTTTGAATCACTCGTGTCTTAATATTCATGCCATGATTAGACATATGATCAAGATTATGCTAGGTAGCATTCCACATCAATTTTTTTATCATTTACCTACTCTAGGACGAGCAGGAATTAAGCTTGGGGATGCTGATACGTCTCCGTCGTATCTATAATTTTTTATTGTTCCATGCCAATATTATTGAACTTTCATATACTTTTGGCAACTTTTTATACTATTTTTGGGACTAACATATTGATCCAGTGCCCAGTGTCGGTTCCTGTCTGTTGCATGTTTTTTGCTTCGTAGAAACCCAATATCAAACAGAGTCCAAACGGGATAAAAACGGACGGAGATTTTTTTGGAATATTAATGATTTTTGGGAAGTAAAATCAACGCGAAATAGTGTTCGGGTTGGCCACGAGACAGGGGGCGTGCCCTCCCCCCTGGGCGCGCCCTGGACTCTCGTGGGCCACCCGTAAGGCGGTTGACACTCTTCTTCTGGCGCAAGAAAGCTAATTTTATGAGAAAGATCTGGGCAAAAGATTCACCCCAATCGGAGTTACGGATCTCCGGATATTTAAGAAACGGTGAAGGGGTAGAATCTAAGGACGCAAAAACAGAGAGATAGATCCAATCTCGGAGGGCTTTCGCCCCTCCCAAGCCATGGGAGCCAAGGACCAGAGGGGAAACCCTTCTCCCATCTAGGGAGAAGGTCAAGGAAGAAGAAGAAGAAGAAGGGGGGCTCTCTCCCCCTTGCTTCCGGTGGCGCCGGAACGCTGCCGGGGGCTATCATCATCACCGCGATCTTCACCAACACCTCCGCCATCTTCACCAACATCTCCATCACCTTCCCTCATCTATATTCAGCGGTCCACTCTCTCGCAACCCGCTGTACCCTCTACTTGAACATGGTGCTTTATGCTTCATATTATTATCCAATGATGTGTTGCCATCCTATGATGTCTGAGTAGATTTCCTTTGTCCTACCGGTGATTGATGAATTGCTATGGTTGGTTTGAGTTGCATGTTTTATTATTGGTGCTGTCCTATTGTCCCCTCTGTGTCGCGCAAGCGTGAGGGATTCCCGCTGTAGGGTTTGCAATATGTTTATGATTTGCTTATGGTGGGTGGCGTGAGTGATAGAAGCACATATCCGAGTAAGTAGGTTGTTGCGTATGGGATAAAGAGGACTTGATGCTTTAATGCTATTGTTGGGTTTTACCTTAATGAATCTTTAGTAGTTGCGGATGCTTGCTAGAGTTCCAATCATAAGTGCATATGATCCAAGTAGAGAAAGTATGTTAGCTTATGCCTCTCCCTCAAATAAAATTGCAATAGTGATTATCGGTCTAGTAACGTAGTCAATTGCTTAGGGACAATTCCACAACTCGTACCACCACTTTTCCACACTCGCTATATTTACTTTATTGCATCTTTATCTAAACAGCCCCTACTTTTTATTTACGCGTTCTTTATTATCTTGCAAACCTATCCTACAACACCTACAAAGTACTTCTAGTTTCATACTTGTTCTAGGTAAAGCGAATGTCAAGCGTGCGTAGAGTCGTATCAGTCGCCGATAGGACTTGAGAGAGTATTTGTTATACCTTTAGCTCCTCGTTGGGTTCGACAATCTTACTTATCGAAAGAGGCTACAACTATCCGTATACTTGCGGGTTATCAGGGGCACCGCACACGGCTAAACAATCAACTTGTGTGTTCTAGGGTGCCCCCTGCCCCCGTATATAAAGGAGCAAGGGGGAGGCCGGTCGGCCCTCCTTGGTGTGCCCCTAAGAGGGGAATCCTACTAGGACTGCAAGTCCTAGTAGGTTTCCACTTAAAGAGAGAGAGGGGGAAGGAAGGAGAGGGAGAGTGGGAAGGAAAGGGGGGTGCCGCCCCTTCCTTGTCCTATTCGGACTCAAGGGGGAGGGGGCGTGCGGCCTGCCCTGTCCGCCCCTCTTTCTCTCTCCACTAAGGCCCATCGAGGTCCATTAGTTCCCCCGGGGGTTCCAATAACCCTCCTGCACTCCGGTTTTATCCGAAACTTCTCCAGAACACTTCCGGTGTCCGAATATAGTCGTCCAATATATCAATCTTTATTTCTCGAACATTTCGAGACTCCTCGTCATGTCTGTGATCACATTCGGGACTCCGAACAACCTTCGGTACATCATATCACAAAAACTCATAATACCAATCGTTATCGAACTTTAAGCGTGCGGACCCTACGGGTTCGAGAACTATGTAGACATGACCGAGACATGTCTCCGGTCAATAACCAATAGCGGAACCTGGATGCTCATATTGGTTCCTACATATTTTACGAAGATCTTTATCGGTCAAACCGCATAACAACATACATTGTTCCCTTTGTCATCGGTATGTTACTTGCCCGAGATTCGATCGTCAGTATCATCATACCTAGTTCAATCTCGTTATCGACAAGTCTCTTTACTCATTCCGTAACACTTCATTCCGCAACTAACTCATTAGTCACAATGCTTGCAAGGCTTATAGTGATGAGTATTACCGAGTGGGCCTAGAGCTACCTCTCCGAAACACGGAGTGACAAATCATAATCTCGATCTATGCCAACCCAACAAATACCTTCGGAGACACCTGTAGAGCACCTTTATAATCACCCATTTATGTTGTGACATTTGGTAGCACACAAAGTGTTCCTCCGGTATTCGGGAGTTGCATAATCTCATAGTCTGAGGAACTTGTATAAGTCATGAAGAAAGCAGTAGCAATGAAACTAACACGATCATAATGCTAAGCTAACGGATGGGTCATGTCCATCACATCATTCTCCTAATGATGTGATCCCATTTATCAAATGACAACACATGTCTATGGTTAGGAAACATAACCAACTTTGATTAACGAGCTAGTCAAGTAGAGGCATACTAGGGACTATATGTTTTGTCTATGTATTCACGCATGTACTATGTTTCCGGTTAATATAATTCTAGCATTAATAATAAACATTTATCATGAATTAAGGAAATAAATAATAACTTTATTGTGCATATTTCCTTCAGTTTCCCACTTGCACTAGAGTCAATAATCTAGATTACATAGTAATGGTTCTAACAACCATGGAGCTTTGGTGCTGATCATGTTTTGCTTGTGGAAGAGGCTTAGCCAACGGGTCTGCAACATTCATATCCGTGTGTATCTTGCAAATCTGTATGTCCCCTTTTGACACTTGATGACGGATGGAATTGAAGTGTCTCTTGATGTTCTTGGTTCTCTTGTGAAATCTGGATTCCTTTGCCAAGGCAATTGCATCAGTATTGTCACAAAAGATTTTCATTGGACCCGATGCACTAGGTATGACACCTAGATCGGATATGAACTCCTTCATCCAAACTCCTTCATTCGCTGCTTCCGAAGCAGCAATGTACTCCGCTTCACACGTAGATCCCGCCACGACGCTTTGCTTGGAACCGCACCAACTGACAGCTCGTCCATTCATTAAAAATACGTATCCGGTTTGCGACTTAGAGTCATTCGGATCAGTGTCAAAGCTTGCATCAACGTAACCGTTTACGACGAGCTCTTTTTCACCTCCATAAACAAGAAACATATCCTTAGTCCTTTTCAGGTATTTCAGGATGTTCTTGACCACTGTCCAGTGCTCCACTTCGGGATTACTTTGGTACCTCCCTGCTATGCTTATAGCAAGACATACATCAGGTCTGGTACACAGCATTGCATACATGATAGAACCTATGGCTGAAGCATAGGGAATGACTTTCATTTTCTCTCTATCTTCTGCAGTGGTCGGGCATTGAGTCTAACTCAACTTCACACCTTGTAACACAGGCAAGATCCCTTTCTTTAACAAATCCATTTTGAAGTTCTTCAAAACTTTATCAAGGTATGTGCTTTGTGAAAGTCCAATTAAGGGTCTTGATCTATCTCTATTGATCTTGATGCCCAATATGTAAGCATATTCACCGAGGTCTTTCATGGAAAAACTCTTATTCAGGTATCCCTTTATGCTATCCAGAAATTCTATATCATTTCCAATCAACAATATGTCATCCACATATAATATCAGAAATGCTATAGGGCTCCCACTCACTTTCTTGTAAGTACAGGCTTCTCCAAAAGTCTGTATAAAACCATATGCTTTGATCACATTATCAAAGCGTTTATTCCAACTCCGAGAGGCTTGCACCAGTCCATAAATGGATCGCTGGAGCTTGAACACTTTGTTAGCACCCTTTGGATCGACAAAACCTTCTGGCTGTATCATATACAGCTCTTCTTCCAGAAATCCATTCAGGAATGCAGTTTTGGCATCCATTTGCCAAATTTCATAATCATAAAATGCAGCAATTTCTAACATGATTCGGACAGACTTAAGCATCGCTATAGGTGAGAAAGTCTCATCGTAGTCAACTCCTTGAACTTGTCGAAAACCTTTCAACAAGTCGAGCTTTGTAAACAGTAACATTACCGTCTGCGTCGGTCTTTTTCTTAAATATCCATTTATCTTCTATGGCTTGCCGATCATTGGGCAAGTCCACCAAAGTCCACACTTTGTTCACATACATGGATCCCATCTCAGATTTCATGGCCTCAAGCCATTTCGCGGAATCTGGGCTCATCATCGCTTCCTCATAGTTCGTAGGTTCATCATGGTCTAGTAACATGACTTCCAGAACAGGATTACCGTACCACTCTGGTGCGGATCTTACTCTGGAAGACATACGAGGTTCGGTAGTAACTTGATTTGAAGCTTCATGGTCATCATCATTAGCTTTCTCACTAATTGGTGTAGGAATTACGGGAACTGATTTCTGTGATGAACTACTTTCCAATAAGGGAGAAGGTACAACTACCTCATCAAGTTCTACTTTCCTCCCATTCACTTCTTTCGAGAGAAACTCCTTCTCTAGAAAGGATCCATTCTTAGCAACAAAGATTTGGCCTTCGGATCTGTGATAGAAGGTGTACCCAACAATTTCCTTTGGGTATCCAATGAAGATGCACTTCTCCGATTTGGGTTCGAGCTTATCAGGTTGATGCTTTTTCACATAAGCATCACAACCCCAAACTTTAAGAAACGACAATTTTGGTTTCTTGCCAAACCACGGTTCATAAGGCGTCATCTCAACGGATTTTGATGGTGCCCTATTTAAAGTGAATGCAGCCGTCTCTAAAGCATAACCCCAAAACGGTAGCGCTAAGTCAGTAAGAGACATCATAGATCGCACTATATCCAATAAAATACGGTTACGATGTTCGGACACACCATTTCGCTGTGGTGTTGCACGTGGCGTTAATTGTGAAACTATCCCATGTTGTTTCAAATGAAGACCAAACTCGTAACTCAAATATTCTCCTCCACGATCAAATTGTAGAAACTTTATTTTCTTGTTACGATGATTTTCCACTTCACTCTGAAATTCATTGAACTTTTCAAATGTTTCAGACTTATGTTTTATTAAGTAGAGATAACCATATCTGCTCAAATCATATGTGAAGGTAAGAAAATAACGATACCCACCACGAGCCTCAACACTCATTGGACCACATACATCAGTATGTATTATTTCCAATAAGTCAGTAGCTCGTTCCATTGTTCCATAGAACAGAGTTTTAGTCATCTTGCCCATAAGGCACGGTTCGCAAGCACCAAGTGATTCATAATCAAGTGATTCCAAAAGTCCATCAATATGGAGTTTCGTCATGCGCTTTACACCGTTATGACCCAAACGGCAGTGCCACAAATAAGTTGCACCATCATTATTGAAGTTATATCTTTTGGCTTAAATACTATGAATATGTTTTTATCACTACTATCGAGATTCAATAAAAATAGACCACTCATCAAGGGTGCATGACCATATATTACTCATATAAATAGAACAATCATTATCCTCTGATTTAAATGAATAACCGTCTCGCATCAAACAAGATCTAGATATAATCTTCATGCTCAACGCTGGCACCAAATAACAGTTATTCGGGACAAAAACTAATCCCGAGGGTAGATGTAGAGGTAGCATGCCGACAGCGATCACATCGACTTTGGAACCATTTCCCACGCGCATCGTCACCTCGTCCTTAGCCAATCTTTGCTTAATCCGTAGCCCCTGTTTTGAGTTGCAAATATGAGCAACAGAACCAGTATCAAATACCCAGGCGCTACTGCGAGCATTAGTTCAGTACACATCAATAACATGTATATCAAATATACCTTTCACTTTGCCATCCTTCTTATCCACCAAATACTTGGGGTAGTTCCCCTTCCAGTGACCAGTCCCTTTGCAGTAGAAGCACTCAGTTTCAGGATTAGGGCCAGACTTGGGTTTCTTCTGTTGAGCAGCAACCTTTTTGCTGTTCTTCTTAAAGTTCCCCTTCTTCCCATTACCCTTTTTCTTGAAACTAGTGGTCTTATTGACCATCAACACTTGACGCTCCTTTTATATTTCTACCTCCGCGGCCTTTAGCATCACGAAGAGCTTGCTATGTCTTGATCTTGCGTTGTTTTCCTTGAAGAGGAAAGGGTGATGCATCAATAGTAGCGTAAGTATTTCCCTTAGTTTTTGAGAACCAAGGTATCAACCCAGTAGGAGGCTCCTCAAAAGTCCCACGCACCTACACAAACAAACAAAGAACTCGTAACCAACGCAATAAAGGGGTTGTCAATCCCTTCACGGCCACTTGCGAAAGTGAGATCTGATAGAGATAGTATGATAAGATAAATATATATTTGGTATTTTATAATATAGATGCAAAAAGTAAAGATGCAAATAAAAGTAAATTGGAAGAAAATATGATAAGAGATAGACCCAGGGGCCATAGGTTTCACTAGTGGCTTCTCTCAAGATAGCATAAGTATTACGGTGGGTGAACAAATTACTGTCGAGCAATTGATAGAAAAGCGAATAATTATGAGATTATCTAGGCATGATCATGTATATAGGCATCACGTCCATGACAAGTAGACCGGCTCCTGCCTGCATCTACTACTATTACTCCACACGTCGACCGACTCCTGCCTGCATCTAGAGTATTAAGTTCATAAAGAACAGAGTAACACATTAAGAAAGATGACATGATGTAGAGGGATAAACTCAAGCAATATGATATAAACCCCATCTTTTTATCCTCGATGGCAACAATACAATATGTGCCTTGATGCCCCCGCTGTCACTGGGAAAGGACACCGTAAGATTGAACCCAAAGCTAAGCACTTCTCCCATGGCAAGAAAGATCAATCTAGTAGGCCAAACCAAACTGATAATTCGAAGAGACTTGCAAAGATAACTCAATCATACATAAAAGAATTCAGAAGATATTCAAATATTTCTCATAGATAAACTTGATCATAAACCCACAATTCATCGGATCTCGACAAACACACCGCAAAAAGGGTTTACATCGAATAGATCTCCACATGAGAGGGGGAGAACATTGTATTGAGCTCCAAAAAGAGAGAAGAAGCCATCTAGCTAATAACTATGGACCCGAAGGTCTGTGGTAAACTACTCACAACTCATCAGAGGGGCTATGGTGTTGATGTAGAAGCCCTCCATGGTCGATTCCCCCTCTGGCGGAGCACCGACGAAGGCTCCAAGATGGGATATCGCGGATACAGAAGGTTACGGTGGTGGAAATTGTGTTTCGTTGGCCCCCTGGATGTTTTCGGGGTACGTAGGTATATATAGGAGGAAGAAGTATGTCGGTGGCCGCCTGTGGGGCCCAGGAGATAGGGGCACGCCTAGGGGGGGCGCCCTCCTGTCTCCTGGCCGCCTCGCAAGCTTCTTGACTTGCACTCCAAGTTCTCCGGATCACGTTCGTTCCAAAAATCACGCTCCCGAAGGTTTCATTCCGTTTGGACTCCGTTTGATATTCCTTTTCTTTGAAATACTGAAATAGGCAAAAAAAAAACAGCAATATGGGCTGGGCCTCCGGTTAGTAGGTTAGTCCCAAAAATGATATAAATGTGTAAAATAAAGCCCATAAACATCCAAAAGTGGTAATATAATAGCATGGAACAATCAAAAATTATAGATACGTTGGAGACGTATCAAGCATCCCCAAGCTTGATTCCTGCTCGTCCTCGAGTAGGTAAATGATAAAAATAGAATTTTTATGTGGAATGCTACCTAGCATAATTCTCAATGTAATTTTTCTTCATTGTGGCATGAATGTTCAGATCCAAATGATTCAAGATAAAAGCTTATAAAACATAAAAATAATAATGCTTCGAAGCATACTAACAAATAATCATGTCCTATCAAAATAACATAGCCAAAGAAAGCTTATCCCTACAAAATCATATAGTTAGGCCATGCTTAATTTTCATTACACAAAATGCTCCCATCATGCACAACCCCGGTTTCAGCCAAGCAATTCGTTCATACTTTTTTATGCGCTTCAGCTTTTTCAACTCTTATGCAATACATGAGCGCAAGCCATGGACATAGCACTATGGTGGTAAATGGTGGTGGTTGTGAGGACAAAAGGAGGGAGAAGATAGTCTCACATCAACTAGGCGTATCAACGGGCTATGGAGATGCCCATTAATAGATATCAATGTGAATGAGTAGGGATTGCCATGCAATGGATGCGTTAGAGCTATAAATATATGAAAGCTCAACAGAAGAAACTAAGTGGGTGTGCATCCAACTCGCTTGCTCACGAAGACCTAGGGCATTTTGAGGAAGCCCATCAGTGGAATATACAAGCCAAGTTCTGTAATGAAAAATTCCCACTTAGTATACGAAAGTGACAACATAGGAGACTCTCTATCATGAAGATCATGGTGCTACTTTGAAGCACAAGTGTGTAAAAAGAGATAGTAGCATTGTCCCTTCTCTCTTTTTCTCCCATTTTATTTATTTCTTTTTTTCTTCTTTTTCTCTTTTTTTCTTTGGTCTCCCTTTTTTTCTTTTTGTCCTTTCTCTTTTCTTTTTCTTTTTTCTTTTCTTTTTCTTTTGTAAAGTCCGAAGTCTCATCCTGACTTGTGGGGGAATCATAGTCTTCATCATCCTTTCCTCACTGAGACAATGCTCTAATAATGAAGATCATCACACTTTTATTGATTTACAACTCAAGAATTACAACTCAAAGCTAGAACAAGATATGACTCTATATGAATGCCTCCGGCCGTGTACCGGGATATGCAATGAATCAAGAGTGACATGTATGAAAATCATGAAGGTGGCCTTGCCACAAATACGATGTCAACTACATGATCATGCAAAGAGCAATATGACAATGATGAAGTGTGTCATAATAAATGGAACGGTGGAAAGTTGCATGGCAATATATCTCGGAATGGCTATGGAAATGCCATAATAGGTAGGTATGGTGGCTGTTTTGAGGAAGGTAAATAATGGGTGCATGATACCGGCGAAAGTTGCGTGGTATAATAGAGGCTAGCAAAGTGGAAGGATGAGTGTGCGTATATCCATGGACTCACATTAGTCATAAAGAACTCATATACTTATTGCAAAAGTCTACTTGCCCTCGAAGCAAAGTACTACTACGCATGCTCCTAGGGGAAGGGTTGGTAGGAGTTAACCATCGCGCGATCCCGACCTCTACTCATATGGAAGACAATCAAAAGAGCACCTCATGCAACAAATTTGTCACACAACTTTTACCATACATGCATGCTACGGGACTTGCCAACTTCAACAACAATATTTCTCAATTTCATAATTACCCACTAGCATGACTCTAACATTACTACCTTTATATCTCAAAACAATTATCAAGCATCAAATTGATCATAGCATCCAACTCACTTCCTATGATAGTTTTTATTATACCCAACTTGGATGCTCATCATTCTAGGACCAAATTTGTAATCAAAGAAAATACCATGCTGTTCTAAAAGACTCTCAAAATAATATAAGTGAAGCATGAGAGACTAGCAATTTCTCCAAAATTAAGCCACCGCCGTGCTCTAAAAGATATAAGTGAAGCACTAGAGCAAAAACTATCAAGCTCAAAAGATATAAGTGAAGCACATAGAGTATTCTAGAAAATTCTAATCAAGTGGGCTTCTCCCAAAAGGTGTGTACAGCAAGGATGATTGTGGTAAACTAAAAAGCAAAGACTAATATAATACACGATGCTCCAAGCAAAACACATATCATGTGGCGAATAAAAATATAGCTGCAAGTAAAGTTACCAATGAACGAAGACGAAAGAGGGGATGCCTTCCTGGGGCATCCCCAATCTTAGGCTTTTGGCTATTCTTGAATATCTTGGGTGCCAAGGGCATCCCCAAGCTTAGGCTCTTGCCACTCCTTGTTCCATAGTCCATCAAAGCTTTACCCAAAACTTGAAAACTTCACAACACAAAACTCAACAGGAAATCTTATAAGCTCCATTAATGAAAGAAAACAAAACCACCACATAAGTTACTGTAATGAACTCATTATTTATTTATTTTGGTGTTAAACCTACTGTATTCCAACTTCTCTATGGTATATAAACTAATTTACTAGCCATAGATGCATCAAAATAAGCAAACAACACACGAAAAACAGAATCTATCAAAAACAGAACAGTCTGTAGCAATCTGTAACTAACGCAAACTTCTGGAACTCTAAAAATCCTAAAAAAATAGGAAGTCCTGGAAAATTTGTCTATTGATCAGCAGCAGAAAGAATCAACGCAAAAGCAAGTTTTTTATTTAACAAAACTAATTTTGTTCGTGCAAAGTTTGTGTTTTTCAGCAGAATCAAATCAACTATCATCATAGGTTATCCTATAGGTTCTACTTGGCACAAACACTAATTAAAAGATAAAAACACATCTAAACAGAAGGTAGATGCAAAATGTATTACTAAACATGAACAAAAACAAAAAAACACAAATAAAATTGGGTTGCCTCCCAACTAGCGCTATCGTTTAATGCCCCTAGCCAGGCATAAAAGCGAAGATAGATCTAAGTAGTGCCATCTTTGGCACTCATCTTTTTAATGGAGTTATGCTCAAGTCTGGGAGGCTCTTTGCGTTTCCCTTCATGCTCAGAGATCCTTTGATCTAAGGAATCCAACCACTTATTGTAAAGTGTGATCAAATTATTCATGTGGTTGATTCTCCCAACAATATTCTTAAATGGTTCAACAAGTTTTTGCAATTCAAGTAATTTCTCTAAAATTTGGGTTCCTTCAAGAGAGAAGGGAGTTCCTTTTTGTCGGGTAAGTACTCCTACTATCCCCTCTATAATTTCATAAGTGGAACTAGGATCAATTTCAATAAATTCCCCTTTTGCGGCGAAATCAAGGAGTTGTTTGTGGGGTAAGGTTAACCCAACATAAAAATTGCGAATTAAAATCTTCAAATCTCCTTCTAAAGCGCAACTCTGATAAGATTCTAACATCCTAAACCAAGCATATTTTAAATTTCTCCTTGTCTTTGCTTGAAGTGGAGAACTTCAAAGTCGGGGGACGAAGGGATAAAGACTGAGCTAGCCATAACGACAAGGTAAACGAAGCAACACACAAGCGAAAAAAAGGCAAGCGAAAGAGAGAGAGAGATTGGGAAAGAGAGGGCGAATAAAACGGCAAGGGTGAAGTGGGGGAGAGGAAAACGAGAGGCAAATGGCAAAAATGTAAATGCTAGGGAGATGAGTTTGTGATGGGTACTTGGTATGTCTTGACTTGAGCGAAGACTTCCCCGGCAACGGCGCCAGAAATCCTTCTTGCTACGTCTTGAGCTTGCGTTGGTTTTCCTTGAAGAGGAAAGGGTGATGCAGCAATAGTAGCATAAGTATTTCCCTCAGTTTTTGAGAACCAAGGTATCAATCCAGTAGGAGGCTCCTCAAAAGTCCCACACACCTACACAAACAAACAAAGAACTCGCAACCAACACAATAAAGGGGTTGTCAATCCCTTCACGTCCACTTGCGAAAGTGAGATCTGATAGAGATAGTATGATAAGATAAATATATTTTTGGTATTTTATAATATAGATGCAAAGAATAAAGATGCAAATAAAAGTAGATTGAAAGTTTATATGATAAAAGATAGACCCGGGGGCCATAGGTTTCACTAGTGGCTTCTCTCAAGATAGCATAAGTATTACAGTGGGTGAACAAATTACTGTCGAGCAACTGATAGAAAAGTGAATAATTATGAGATTATCTAGGCATGATCATGTATATAGGCATCACGTCCGTGACAAGTAGACCGACTCCTGCCTGCATCTACTACTATTACTCCACACGTCGACCGACTCCTGCCTGCATCTAGAGTATTAAGTTCATAAAGAATAGAGTAACGCATTAAGAAAGATGACATGATGTAGAGGGATAAACTCAAGCAATATGATATAAAACCCCATCTTTTTATCCTCGATGGCAACAATACAATACGTGCCTTGCAGCCCCTACTGTCACTGGGAAAGGACACCGCAAGATTGAACCCAAAGCTAAGCACTTCTCCCATGGTAAGAAAGATCAATCTAGTAGTGATGGAGTCATGTACCTAGGGTAGGGTCACAGACCTGATCTAAGTACCCTGCCCAAGGACACCCTTAGAAGAAATCACCTTCCAGTTGACCTACGAGGGACTCACTTGACTGACTTGAAGGACTCGACCACGAAGACTCACTCGACCACCAGAAGGACAAGAGGCACTCTGCACTGCAACGGTCTGTAATTAAGTAGACTTTATGATAGTAAAGACACTTTATGTGGGGCGTTACCAGTAACGCCCCGGACTTAATGTACCTTAAACCCTTCATTACGTGGGCTGGCTGGGGTCCTGGCGCACTCTATATAAGCCACCCCCCTCCACAGGCAGAAGGGTTCGGCACCCTGTAATCCATATACACATAATCCACTCGACCGCCTCCGGGCTCCGAGACGTAGGGCTTTTACTTCCTCCGAGAAGGGCCTGAACTCGTACATCTCTTGTGTTTACAACCTCTCCATAGCTAGGACCTTGCCTCTCCATACCTACCCCCCACTCTACTGTCAGACTTAGATCCACGACAGTTGGCGCCCACCGTGGGGCAGGTGTTTTAGCGATTTTGTGGAGAAGTTGCGATTCTTCCGAGTACTTTCATCATGGTAGCTGCTGGAGTTTTGGTCGAGGGTCGAGAGATTCGTCTCGGTGCTCTCACCTTCGTCGCCGACGACTCCGCCTGGCTCCAGGAGGCTCCACTCGACGTCGATGCGCTCCCCGTCCGCGGTGCGACGCATTTTCGCGCATGTGTCCGCGGCGTTCTGCTGCGGCAACCGTCGACCCCATATCGGTCGACTCCCCTATCGACCACCCTCCCGGTCTCCCGCCAGCGCAAGCGCTCGGGTCGGTCGAGGCTTCAGCGGTGGGTGAGACACGCGGTGGCTCGCCAGACGGCCACCACCCAAGTTGCGGCAATCGAGCCCGACGAATCTCTCTACGGCCTGTTCGATCTGTCGACTGGCTCCGTAGAGACTGCATCCGAATGCGATAGCAGTGATCCAGCGGCGGAAATCCTGATGGTCGACGGGCCTCGCAGCCCCCCTGGCTTCGCCCGTGATGGTGGGGCAGGCGACGGAGGCGACCCCGCACGAGACCACGAAGAGTACCAGCCCGAGCCACTCGACTCTCTGCAAAGAGAGGAACTTCGCCGCAGGAACATGGATGCCCTGCATACTCCCATCGCAGGAGAAACCCCCGAGGCTCGCGCCTTGGAGGAGGCACGTTTGGCCAATTTGGCCGAACGCGCTCGCCTGGAGAATCTTCAGCGAGCACTCGACGAGCGCGCGCGGCAACGAGTTCCCGACGCCAATCGACGTCAACTCTTCCCGCCGACTCAGGTATATCGAACCCCAATCCAGAATTTAGCAGCTGCGACCCGTATAGCAGAGTCCATCCAGCCCTCTCAGTCGGAAGCTGGCAGAGGCTTGATGCAGATCAGGGATCTGCTCCGGGCAGCAGGAGATCAGAATTCAGCCGTGTCGCAGTCGCGCAACAGAATTCACAGTCGATCCGTCGCTGCGAATACGGTTCAGTCGGCTCACAGTCCCAGATCGCCTCCGCGGCGTGAAGGGCGCGAGAATCGGCGAGACCAATATGGAGACCGACACGACCGAGATGATAGGCGTCGAGTGCCCAATTCCCCTCCGAGGGGTGGGTCTTACGCTCCTCGGCAGCAAGATGACAGACGTCAGCTCAGTGCGGGGCGAAGAGTTCCAGTCGACCCCAGAGAACCAGGCTTCGACGCGCGATCCATTATCGTGCAAGGCTTGGTCGACCGGAACAGAGCCCATCGAGGTGGACTCGACAGAGATGCGCCTACGAGCAGTCGAGTGCACGTTTCTGGTCCGGAATGTTTCAGCAGAGCTATCAGAGCCGCAGTGATTCCTCCCAATTTCAGGTTGGCAACAGGAGTCAGCAAGTTCACCGGTGAGTCTAAGCCTGAAACTTGGCTTGAGGACTACCGAGTGGCAGTTCAGATTGGTGGTGGGAATGACGAGGTGGCCATGAAGCATTTGCCCCTCATGTTGGAAGGTTCTGCCAGAGCGTGGTTGAATCAGTTACCTCCTAGCAGCATTTACACTTGGGAAGATCTGTCCCGAGTGTTCGTCAGAACGTTTGAAGGAACTTGCAAGCGACCGGCTGGATTGACGGAGCTGCAAGTCTGCGTGCAGAAGACCAATGAGACTCTCAGGGAGTATATTCAGAGATGGATCACTTTGCACCATACTGTGGAGAATGTGTCTGATCATCAGGCAGTCTGCGCCTTCAAGGATGGTGTCAAGAACAGAGAATTGAGTTTGAAATTTGGTCGAACCGGTGACATGACCTTGAGTCGGATGATGGAAATTGCTACCAAGTACGCCAACGGTGAAGAAGAAGACCGACTCCGAAGCGGCAAGCACAAGCCGAGCCAGTCGGAGAAGGGAAACACCAGTCGGAAACAGAAGCGGAAGGCTGAACCGGCAGCTCCTGGAGAGGCTCTGGCCGTGGCTCATGGAAAGTTTAAGGGGAAACCAAAAGGATCCTGGAACCCTAAGAAGGTAAAGGATAAAGAAGGGAACGACGTGATGGATATGCCGTGTCACATCCACACGAAGAAAGACGAAGAGGGGAATATCATTTACCCAAAGCATACCACTCGCCAATGTCGACTCCTGATCCAGCAGTTTCAAGGAAAACAGTCTAAAGACAAGGAAAAGGAGTCGGACAAGGCCGAAGACAAGGAGGACAGTGAGGAAGGATATCCGCATGTCAACTCCACTCTGATGATCTTTGCAGATGTGGAAAGCAAGAGTCGATTGAAAGTCATTAACCGCGAGGTGAACATGGTTACCCCAGCAAAAGCAAATTATCTGAAATGGTCCCAAACACCCATCACATTCGACCAATCTGATCACCCGACTCATATTGCCACCCCTGGGAGGCAAGCTTTGGTGGTCGATCCAGTTGTCGAAGGCACTCGACTGACAAAAGTGCTGATGGACGGTGGTAGCGGGCTGAATTTGCTGTATGCAGACACACTGAAAGGAATGGGCATTCCGATGTCCCGACTGAGCACCAGTAACATGAGCTTTCATGGAGTTATACCAGGGAAGAAAGCCGAGTCACTCGGCCAAATAGCTCTGGACGTGGTGTTTGGTGATTCGAAACATTTTCGCAAAGAGAAGTTGACGTTTGAGGTCGTGGATTTTCAGAGTGCATATCACGCCATTTTGGGGAGACCAGCTTATGCACGGTTCATGGCTCGACCATGTTACGTGTACCTCAAATTGAAGATGCCCGGCCCCAAAGGAGTGATCACTGTCACCGGTGATCGGAAAAAGGCAGAAGAGTGCTTTCAGAAGGGCTCAAAGATTGCTGATTCCCAGGTGACAGCGGTCGAGTTTGAAGAATACAAGCAAAACGCAGATCCGAGTGATTTGCTGCGATCCAAGAAACCCGCCACAGAATCTGCATTTCAGTCGTCCGGTGAGACGAAGCCTGTTCACATTCACCCGACCGACCCCGATGCAGCTCCGACCCACATCTCCACAACACTCGACCCGAAATAGGAAGAAGCGCTCATCCAGTTCCTCCGTGAGAACTGGGACATTTTTGCATGGAAGCCCGCTGACATGCCAGGTGTTCCCAGGGGACTGGCTGAGCATCGCCTAAGAGTCGACTCATCAGCAAAACCAGTCAAAGAGCATCTTCGGCGGTCCGCCGTCCAGAAGAGAAAAGCCATTGGTGAGGAAGTGGCTCGACTGTTGGCGGCAGGATTTATCCGAGAGATATACCACTCCGAGTGGCTCGCTAATGTCGTCATGGTTCCTAAGAAGGACAAATCGCTCCGAATGTGCATTGATTTCAAGCACATCAACCGGGCCTGCCCGAAAGATCATTTTCCTCTCCCTCGCATAGATCAAATTGTTGACTCGACCGCGGGATGCGAGAGATTGTCTTTTCTAGACGCCTACTCCGGGTACCACCAGATCCGTCTGTACGGACCCGACGAGGTAAAAACAGCTTTCATCACTCCATTCGGGTGCTTCTGCTATATCACCATGCCATTCGGCCTCAAGAATGCCGGAGCCACATTTATGCGAATGATTCAGAAGTGTCTACTCACTCAAATCAGTCGGAATGTGGAAGCGTATATGGATGATATCGTCGTCAAGTCACGAAAAGGTTCCGACCTGCTCGCTGACCTCGCCGAAACATTTGCCAACCTCAGAAGGTATGATATCAAGCTCAATCCATCAAAGTGCACATTCGGAGTTCCTGGTGGCAAGTTACTCGGTTTTCTCGTTTCCGAGCGAGGGATCGACGCTAATCCAGAAAAGATCGGCACTATTCTCCGAATGAAACGCCCTGTGCGAGTGCACGATGTCCAGAAGCTTACTGGATGCTTGGCCGCATTAAGTCGATTCATCTCACGACTCGGTGAAAAGGCATTGCCTCTTTACCGACTGATGAAGAAGGCAGACAAGTTCGAGTGGACTCCAGAAGCTGATGCAGCGTTTGCCGAGCTAAAAGCTCTGCTCTCCACCCAGCCGGTGCTTGCTGCTCCAATCAGCAAAGAGCCTCTGTTGCTTTATATCGCAGCCACAGGACAAGTCGTCAGTACAGTGCTTACGGTCGAGCGGGAAGAAGAAGGAAAAGCTTTCAAAGTTCAGCGCCCAGTGTATTATTTGTCTGAAGTCTTGACTCCATCCAAGCAGAGATATCCTCATTATCAGAAGCTTGTGTATGGAATATACATGACCACAAAGAAGGTTGCTCATTATTTCTCTGATCATTCCATCACAGTCGTCAGCGACGCTCCACTATCAGAGATTTTGCACAACAGAGATGCAACTGGTCGAGTGGCGAAATGGGCGATTGAACTTCTTCCCCTTGATATCAAGTTTGAGGCAAAGAAAGCCATTAAGTCCCAGGCAATAGCAGATTTCCTCGCCGAGTGGATTGAACAGCAGCAGCCGACTGAAGTTCACTCGGAGCATTGGACCATGTTTTTTGATGGCTCTAAGATGTTGAATGGTTCCGGTGCTGGGGTTGTCCTGGTTTCCCCCAGAGGAGATAAGCTCAGATATGTGCTCCAGATTCACTTTGATTCCTCCAACAATGAGGCAGAGTATGAGGCCCTCTTATACGGATTGCGCATGGCCATTTCACTCGGCGTCCGTCGCCTGATGGTCTATGGCGATTCAGATTTAGTGGTCAACCAAGTGATGAAGGAGTGGGACGTGAGAAGCCCAGCCATGACTGGATACTGCAGTGCAGTGAGGAAGCTGGAAAAGAAGTTCGAGGGGTTGGAGCTCCATCATATACCCCGACTGAAAAATCAAGCAGCTGATGATCTAGCAAAGATAGGTTCCAAGAGAGGAGCCATTCCGAGTGGTGTGTTCTTGGAGCATATACACACTCCGTCAGTCAAAGAAGATCCTTTCACCGAAGAAGCTCCACAGCCCAAGAGTGCCACAGATCCGACTGAGGTTGAAGTCCCAGCAGTGGTCGACTTGGTCATGGAGGTCTTGGTGGTCATTCCCGACTGGACAGTTCCGTATATCGCGTATATCCTGAGAAAAGAGCTTCCGGAGGATGAGGAAGAGGCTCGACAGATCGTCCGTCGATCTAAAGCCTTTACCGTAATCAAAGGACAGTTATATAGAGAAAGCGCGACTGGAGTTGGTCAGAAGTGCATAACACCAGAAGAAGGTCGAATCATCCTTAATGATATCCACTCGGGGACCTGTGGTCATCATGCGTCCTCTCGGACCATCGTGGCCAAAGCATACCGAGCCGGATTTTACTGGCCAAAGGCGAATGAGATGGCAAAGGAAATAGTGGATAAGTGCGAGGGATGTCAGTTCTACTCGAATATGTCGCACAAGCCTGCATCAGCTCTGAAGACCATTCCACTCGTCTGGCCTTTCGCAGTATGGGGGTTGGACATGGTCGGTCCTTTGAGAACAGGTCGAAGTGGCTTCACGCATGTACTGGTGGCAGTCGACAAGTTCACCAAGTGGATTGAGGCTAAACCAATCAAGAACCTTGACGCCGGTACTGTTGTTAGCTTCATCAGGGAACTGATATTCAGATATGGAGTCCCGCACAGCATCATTACGGATAATGGGTCGAACTTTGACTCGGAGGAATTCAGGGATTTCTGCAACTCTCAAGGCACACGAGTCGACTACGCTTCAGTCGCCCATCCGCAGACGAATGGACAAGCAGAGCGAGCCAATGGCCTGATTCTCAAGGGATTGAAACCCCGACTGATGCGTGATCTCAAGCATGCAGCTGGAGCGTGGGTCGACGAACTTCCCTCGGTGCTTTGGGGACTGCGGACCACACCTAATCGATCGACCGGAAGAACTCCATTCTTCTTGGTCTACGGAGCTGAAGCAGTCTTGCCGAGTGATCTTCTCCACAATGCTCCTCGAGTTGAGATCTACAACGAAGCAGAAGCTGAACAAGCGCGGCAGGACGCAGTCGACCTTTTAGAGGAAGAAAGGGAGATGGCTCTGATCCGATCGACCATCTACCAACAAGATTTGCGTCGTTTCCACGCCAGAAATGTGAGGGGTCGAGCCTTCCAGGAAGGAGATTTAGTTCTCCGAGTGGATCAGAAGAAACCACACAAGCTTGCTCCTTCTTGGGAAGGACCCTTCATCGTCACCAAAGTTCTCCACAACGGGGCGTACCGTCTTTACAACGTCGAACATAATATCGACGAGCCCCGAGCTTGGAACGCGGAACTACTCCGCCCATTTTACACTTAAGTTTATCACTCGGATGAGTTGCAATAAAGTACTCCTGTAGTTCATGGATTTCAAAATAATAGTGTCATAGTTCCTCCATAATTTTTGTCACTTTTTATTTTGTCCAATAAAATTTTCCCCTCAGTGGGTGACTTAGCCGCGAATCCGTTTCGCCTAAGTTTGTAAAAATCCTTACCGAGTGGTGAGCCAGACTCCCACTCGGAGGCTTAGCTGCGAATCCGTTTCGCCTAAGATATAAAAATCCTACCGAGTGAAGAGCCAAACCTCTCACTCGGGGGCTTAGCTGCAGCCCAGTACTCGCCTAAGTTATAAAAATCCTACCGAGTGAAGAGCAAGCCTCTCACTCGGGGGCTTAGCTGCAGCCCAAGTGCTCGCCTAAGTTATAAAAATCCTACCGAGTGGTAAGCCAGACTTCCACTCGGAGGCTTAGCTGCAGTCCAAGTACTCGCCTAAGTTATAAAAAATCCTACCGAGTGGTAAGCCAGACTTCCACTCGAGGGCTTAGCTGCAGTCCAAGTACTGCCTAAGTATCAAAATCCTACCGAGTGGTAAGCCAGACTTCCACTCGGAGGCTTAGCTGCAGTCCAAGTACTCGCCTAAGTTATAAAAATCCTACCGAGTGTAAGCCAACTCTCACTCGGAGGCTTAGCTGCAGGTCCAAGTGCTCGCCTAAGATATAAAAATCCTACCGAGTGGTAAGCCAGACTTCCACTCGGAGGCTTAGCTGCAGTCCAAGTACTCGCCTAAGTTATCAAAAGTCCTACCGAGTGGTAAGCCAGACTTCACTCGGAGGCTTAGCTGCAGTCCAAGTACTCGCCTAAGTTATAAAAATCCTACCGAGTGGTAAGCCAGACTTCCACTCGGGGCTTAGCTGCAGTCCAAGTGCTCGCCTAAGTTATAAAATCCTACCGAGTGAAGAGCAAACCTCTCACTCGGAGGCTTAGCTGCAGCCCAGTGCTCGCCTAAGATATAAAAATCCTACCGAGTGAAGAGCAAACCTCTCACTCGGGGGCTTAGCTGCAGCCCAGTGCTCGCCTAAGATATAAAAATCCTACCGAGTGAAGAGCAAACCTCTCACTCGGGGGCTTAGCTGCAGCCCAGTGCTCGCCTAAGATATAAAAATCCTACCGAGTGAAGAGCAAACCTCTCACTCGGGGGCTTAGCTGCAGCCCAGTGCTCGCCTAAGATATAAAAATCCTACCGAGTGAAGAGCAAACCTCTCACTCGGGGGCTTAGCTGCAGCCCAGTGCTCGCCTAAGATATAAAAATCCTACCGAGTGAAGAGCAAACCTCTCACTCGGGGGCTTAGCTGCAGCCCAGTGCTCGCCTAAGATATAAAAATCCTACCGAGTGAAGAGCAAACCTCTCACTCGGGGGCTTAGCTGCAGCCCAGTGCTCGCCTAAGATATAAAAATCCTACCGAGTGAAGAGCAAACCTCTCACTCGGGGGCTTAGCTGCAGCCCAGTGCTCGCCTAAGATATAAAAATCCTACCGAGTGAAGAGCAAACCTCTCACTCGGGGGCTTAGCTGCAGCCCAGTGCTCGCCTAAGTGGATTAAGGAATAAGTCGACTGCAGTGAGCGTCTTGCTTTGAACCTGCAAAAGACATTTCAAGCCAAAAGCAATCATATTCAAACATCGAATTCAAGTTCGGAACGATACCTAAAGGAACCGAAAGTGCTCAGGCGCTAAGCCTGTTAAGGTTTATCGGTTACAACTCCACTCGGCATACCGAGGCAAATTTAAAGCGTCGAGCTTAAAAGAAGTTTTTTACCCCTCCTGTGGAGGGCTGGAAGGTGCAACAAACTCATCAAGATCAATTCCATCTGCGATCCGAGTGGCAGCAGCAATGAAAGTTTCCATAAAGGACCTGAAGTCGTGTTTCTTGGTGTTGGCCACCCGGAGGGCCGCCAGCTTGTCTTCTCGCGCATCTTTGCAGTGGACTCGGGCCAGACACAGAGCAACATCTGCACCGCACCGAGCCGAGGACTTTTTCCACTCCTGCACTCGACCAGGGACTGTGTTCAAGCGAGCCATCAGCGACTCGAGGTCGTGCTGGAGTGTCTCCCCGGGCCAGAGCGTTGAGTCGATGCGAGATGTGGCGACCTTCAGCCTTGCGAGATAGTCCACGACAGCTGCGACACGGGACTCCAGTCGGAAAACATTCATGGCAACTTCGTCGTCCACCGGAGAATTGACGGGGTCAAGGTTTGGTTCCAGCCGGCTAGTCTCTTCTTCAAAGTCTTGACAAAATTCTGCAAGGGCGATCACCGAGTCAAGGCAACGGTCGAATGGAAAAATCACAGTTGAAAATGATTGTTGAGCATAAAGGTTTACCTTCAAGCATAAGGAACAGCTTCTTGGCAAGACCATTCAGGAAGGCCTCCAGATCATTTTTCTTCTCAAGAGCAGCTTTCAGATTGGTATTTTCTTGTTCAAGCTTGGTGACTGAAGCTAACTTCTCGTCGGCAAGCTTGATCCTCTCAGCTAGTTCAAGGTCTTTTTTCTGTTGGGCCTCCTTCACCTTACCTGCAAGTTACAGCAAGATCAGATTTTGAAACAAATAAAGGGAAAAAGCAGTCGTCGAGGTCTCACCAAACATACCTTTGGTCTCCTCCTTTGCCTTCGTCAGATTCTCCTGAGCCAGCTTCAAATCCAGCTCGAGCTGAATGTGCTTGTTTTCCAGCTCAGTGTAGCGAGCCGCAAGGTCACAGGATCTCTGGGAAGAATCAATCGACTAAATGTCAAAGATAATTCACTTCCGAGTGGAACAGGAAAAATCATGCGTTTCTAAGACTACAGCCGAATACAAGCATTCGACCGTAGTCTCGGGGACTACACCCAGTGGGTGCACTCAGCGTGCCCCCACTAATCCTGTTGAAGACAGAATCGACCAGTCGACCTCAAAAAAAACAAGATGTATTCTTTAAGACTGTAATCGACTGCAAGCAGTCGACCACAGTCTCGGGGACTACACCCAGTGGGTGCACTCAGCGTGCCCCCACCGGTTTGCGAAATCCATTCGCCGTAGTCGAATGACGGAGAGACTAAACTTATAAAGCCTAAGGCCGACTGCCAGCAGTCGACCTTAGCCTTGGGGACTACACCCAGTGGGTGCACTCAGCGTGCCCCCACCGGTTTGCGAAATCAATTCGCCATAGTCGAATGACGGAAAGACTGAACTTATAAAGCCTAAGGCCGACTGCCAGCAGTCGACCTTAGCCTTGGGGACTACACCCAGCGGGTGCACTCAGCGTGCCCCCGCTAACATGGAGTTTAAATCGACACACCCACTGGGTGATTACTATAAATTCTGGAAAGAAAAGTTTTTGATAGCATATCCTAACAGAACAAGTGGTGGTCGACTGACCTGAACATTGCTTTGAAGGGCGGAACTGGCGTCGTAAGCTGCCTGTCTCGCATCCCGGATGGTCTTCAACTGCTCCATCATGATCCCTGCCTGGCGTATCGCTTCCTTCACGGCGCCAGCTTGGTCCTCTGGGATGTGGTGCGTCGTGAAGAGGGAGGGCTGCAGAGCACTCATCAGCAGATCTGCGAAGGACACAGTGTGTCGAGTGGTGTTCTCTTCCTCCGCGACCAGGGTCTCAGGCACCGTCACATCCTAGAGCACCCTACCGGCAGACGCTTTCCTACTCCTTCTGTGCTTCAGCGGTTCCTCATCTTCATCATCATCAGGGAGAGTGATAACAACATTGGATGGATCTACAGAAAAGAATCAGAGTCAGAGATCATGAGTCAGTCGACTAAGAGTATAGTACCAGGTTTTGAGGTTGCTGCGTCCTCCATCTCATGGTCGTCAGCCCGGGCTGAGGTCTCAGAAGTAGCAGCACTGCAACTCCAAGGAATCAGTCGACTAACTCCAGCGCCAACCAGAGATAAAGTTCATACAAAACAAGAAGACTTAAGCAGCATGATTACCCTGATATGGTGGGGATGGACACCTTCATCTTCGGCAGGAGCTTGGTCGGCTTTGACGGGGCCGCCCTGGGCTGCTTCGACGCCTTTTCAGTCGGCGCCGGAGAGGTGGTCCGAGGGCGCTTGGTCGACTGTGTGACAGTCGCAACCCCCTTGCCACGTTCAGTCGCAGGGTCATGGACAAGCTTCGAACGCCTTTCTGAGCGCGGTGGTGCAACCTCCTCCTCCTCCTCTTCCTCGTCCTCATCATCATCATCATCATTGTCATCATCGTCATCATCATCATCATCATCCTCAGCGGCATCCGAGTCCCACTCCTCCTCCTCGCTCTCGCCCCCGCTCGCTTCTCCCTCCTCAGTCGGAGCCTGTGCTCCGTTGGGCATCGAGTACAGCTCAGTGAGAGCCTGATAGACATCAAGACAAAGATCAGTCGACCGATCGGCAGAGAAAACATAAATAAATGTGACGAGAATACAATGGGAAGTGGAGCAGACATACCTTGTTTGGATCACTGTGGCAGTCGAGTGGAGGAATCCTTCTGGCTCCGCGAGGGTTATCCTTGTTCCCAGTAACAGCGGCCATCCACCTTTCCAGAGTGGCATCGTCGACTGTTTCTGGATTGACCCGAGTCACATCCTCAGTCCCGCAGTACAACCACATGCAATGGCTCCGGAACTGAAGAGGCTGGATACGACGCCTAAGGAAAACCCTCAGGAGATCCATACCCGTCACTCCCTCCCGAACCAACTGAACTACACGCTCCATCAGCATCTTCACGTCAGCTTTCTCCTCCGGACTCACCTTCAGAGAGGAGGGCTTGTTCACTCGGCCCATGGTGAACTGAGGGAGTCCACTCGACTGCCCCGGCGTCGACTGATCCTGGCAGTAGAACCAGGTCGACTGCCAGCCTCTGACTGACTCGGGAAATGTCATGGCTGGGAAGGTGCTCTTGTTCCTCACCTGGATCCCCAGATGTCACATCCCTAGCTTCTGGTTTGCTCTGAGCTAGCTAGTCATGTGTTGCATCATGTTTAAATTTTGCCTAAAATTGAAATGGGGATGTTCAAACCCTAGCATTAAATCAACTCAACTAGGGTGAATTAAAATCTTTTCAATAAACCCAAAAGGTTCCTAAGAAAAGTTCATGATTTCTGGTTAAGGTGGAAACCTCTGCCAAAAATGATGAATATATTCTTAGGTCATTTTTGGATTTTTGAATTTAATCATATTGTATTTGACTTTGGGCATTTAAATACTATAACTAATTTAAATGTTCAAATAAATGTTGGAAATTGTTAAGGGTCACTGAAATAATTCAGAAAGCACCCATAATTGTTTCCAGGATTTTATTAAATGATTTGGTATTTTAAATCAAATAAAAAACAAAATAACAGAAATAGAAAAGAAATAAAAGAGAGAGAGAGAAGGAAGTTACCTGGCGCCACTTACCTGGCCCAGCACAGCCCAGCCCATCTCCACTCCCCCCCCTGTCGTCTTCCTCTGCCAGTAGGCAGAGGCGAGGCGTGGCCCGCGCCCGAGAGGCCTCGGCCACCTCCTGCTTCCCCCTGGCCACCTCCTGCTTCCTCCTCGACGCCCCGGAGACGCCACACACCTCCCTGCCTCTCTCCCTCACTCTCCCGCGTCCTCATCCTCTCCCCTGGACCTCTCTCTCACTCGCCCGAACGGAGCCGCCGCCACCGACGAGCTCCCTCGCGGCCACCGCCACCCCCTAGCCTCGCCGATGCGCTCAAAGGCTCCGCCTCGACCCCCTCTTTCTCCCCACCGAGCCACAAGGTCCCGGACACGCTGCAACGCCGCCACCATCGCTGTTTCCATCGCCTGCCGCCGAGGATCTTCACCGTCGATTCGCTGCCGTCTCCGCTTCCCCGAGCTCGTCATCTACCCCATCCGAACCACCGTGAGCTCCTGCACGTTTTGCCCCTAACCCCGTGGCTTGCCGCTCGCCGTAGCCGCCATTTCATAGCTGGCCGTAGCACGCCGCCGCCTGAGCTCGTCGCCGGCGTAGCTTCGGTGACCATTTGGTCACCCTGGCATGCCTAACTCGCTCCCCGCACCGCGTAGCGCCCCGCTAGCCGCTCACCTCGCTCGTTTGCGCACCGTAGCACTAACTCGCCCCAACCCCGAGCTCCGGCCGCCGCCTCGGGCTCCACTCCGGCGAACCCCGGCCACCCCCGCACCTCCCGTTGGCCCCCCTAGATGCGCACGAGCACGGGCTACCTTCTGGTGGCCTTCGCGCGTCCAGCCGCCGCCCGTAGCGCAACCCCGGTGAACTTCCGCCGCGTTTCGGGTCGCCGCCGGCCGAACTCCGGTGGCCAGTGACGTGGCGCTGTCATTAGCCACTAATGACGCACTAACCAACCCCCTAGGCCACTGACTGTGGGCCCCACCCCTGGTCAAACCCCAGTCAGCGCTGGGTTTGACCGGGATTAGGTCCTGTGTCACTGACGTGTGGCCCCCACACGTCAGGTTTGACCCGAGCCAGCCCAGTTGACCCTGCTGACGTCACCGTGACGTGGTGCTGACGCCATAATTCATTTCTGGATTTATATTATTCAGGAAATTCCAGAAAATGCCTAAAACTTCTAAAATTCATAGAAATTCAACCGTAACTCCAAATTAAATAATTTATATATGAAAAATTATCAGAAAAATTCAAGGAATCCATCTGTACCATTTTCATGCATGTTAGAACAACTTATAGCTGCTGTTTAGCACAAATCAATTAAATGGCATTTGAATAATCACATATGGAGTTTGAATTTGAATCTTGTATTCAAACCAACTTCATTTAATCTGTTGCTAGTTGCATTAGCTCAAAACACATTCATATTGCCATGTCATAGCATGCATCATATTGTGCATTGCATTGATTGTGTTCCTTCTGTGTTGCCGGTATTGTTCCCTCTCGGTAGACGATGTTCCGACGATGTGATCGTTGACACTGATGAAGACTCAATGTTATCTTCAGAAGTGCCAGGCAAGCAAAACCCCCTTGTTCATTCCGATACAATCCTACTCTCTCGCTCCTGCTCTCTTTTACTGCATTAGGACAACAACGATTCATCTGTTACTTGCTGCGGTAGCTGAACCCCTTTATCCTTTGCATGACCTGTCATTCCACAGTAAATAGATGAAACCCACTAGCATGAGTAGGAGTTGTTTGAGCCCTGTTGTGCCTACTCATTCATGCTTGTTTGTCATGCCTGCTACTGCTTAGAGTTGAGTCAGGTCTGATTCATCGGGGATGAATCAGAGGTGTGTGAACATGTCCTACTGTGTGTGAGCTAAGTGTGTGAACACGATTTGGTAAAGGTAGCGGTGAGAGGCCATGTAGGAGTACATGGTGGGTTGTCTCATTGCAGCCGTCCTCAGGAACTGAGTTCTGTGTTTGTGATCCATGATTCAGCTACTACCATACATTGGGCCCTGAAATATGACCCCGCTCGACTTCTTATTCACCCTTGTCCTCTGTCCAGGAGTTGCAAGTAGTTTCTGGTGTTTGTAGTATGCTGGAGGCCGTGGACAGCGCTGACCGTAGGGGTGGGCTGTGATGCGGTAGGCACGTGGCCGGGTATACCGGGCGCCCGTTTGGTGTCACGGAACCCTGTTCACATCGTTTGGGGCTGTGAGCGAAACTCCGGCCGGATCTCCTCATGGATGGAACCCGAATAGGCGATAAACCTGGACTAGAGACTTGAGTGTTTAGGTAGGTCGTGGTCTACACCCACGTCGGCTTTCGCTTGAAGTCTGCCGAGCACATGTCGTGTGCAGACGCTAAGTGGTGGAAACATGTATGAAGAAGTACACCCCTGCAGGGTTAATATCATCTATTCGAATAGCCGTGTCCAGCGGTAAAGGACTTCTGGGTTGCTTATATCAGTTCATAGACAAGTGAAAGTGGATACTCTAAAATACGCAAGATAAGCGTGAGTGCTATGGATGGCGTTCTCGTAGGGAGACGGGAGCGGATCCATAGTGGTGTATTGATATGGTGAATATGTGGACTCGTGTGCGCCACCTCAAAAGAGTTACTTGCAGTCGTAGTTCAGGATAGCCACCGAGTCAAAGCTGGCTTGCTGCAGTTAAACCCCACCATCCCCTTTGTTGATAATGATGCATATGTAGTTAGTTCTGATGTAAGTCTTGCTGGGTACATTTGTACTCACGTTTGCCTATTTTATGTTTTTGCAGAGAGACTTCGGTCTCACTAGTAGTTCCGCGTGGACTTCGACGTTTAGCTTGTTACCTCAGCTACGATCTTGTGCCTCGGCAGGATCTGGTAGATAGTCAGGCTTCTCAGCCTTTTTCATTTATAGATGTCTGTACTCAGACATGATAGCTTCCGCTTGTGCTTTGATTTGTATGCTCTGAATGTTGGGTCATGAGACCCATGTTTGTAATATCTCGCTCCTCGGAGCCTATTGGATAAATACTTGAGTCGTAGAGTCATGTTGTGATGCCATGTTGTATTTGCACATATCGAGCATATTGTGTGTATGTTATTGAAATGCTTGGTATGTGTGGGATCTGACTATCTAGTTGTTTATCTTTAGTAGCCTCTCTTACCGGGAAATGTCTCCTAGTGTTTCCACCGAGCCATGGTAGCTTGCTACTGCTCCGGAACACTTAGGCTGGCCGGCATGTGTCCTTCTTCGTTCCTGTGTCTGTCCCTTCGGGGAAATGTCACGCGATGAATACCGGAGTCCTGTTAGCCTGCTACAGCCCGGTTCACCGGAGTCCTGCTAGCCCAGTGCTACAGCCTGGATTCACTCGCTGATGACCGACACGTTCGATGCTGGGTCATGGATGCCTGTCCCTGTAAGTCTGTGCCACTTTGGGTTTACGACTAGCCATGTCAGCCCGGGCTCCTTATCATATGGATGCTAGCGACACTGTCATATACGTGTGCCAAAAGGCGCAAACAGTCCCGGGCTAAGGTAAGGCGACACCCGTGGGAATACCGTGCGTGAGGCCGCAAAGTGATATGAGGTGTTACATGCTAGATCGATGTGGCATTGAGTCGGGGTCCTGACAGCGTTGGTATCAGAGCTTGACTGCCTGTAGGATTACCAAGCCAAACTGGTCGAAGTTGAGTCTAGAAATTCTTTAGTTATATAAGGGAATTGATTGTGGGATGGAACGTAAGGCTCTTTTTACTCCTTATACCTCATGCCCTTCTGATCTGAGTCATCTTATCTTTCCTACGGGGATTAAGAGCTAGGCTATCTCTTCTTTCTATCAGGATCACGCGTTACTAATCCATAGACTTATAAGATTGTTGGATTTAAGCTTGAGTTCAGTTTCTACTACTTCTGTATGTTAATTGTTGACCTCGAAACCTTGATATTGTGCTTCTGTGTGGTTATGCCACCATTTTTGTGAATGTCTCAAGTCTTTTCTGAGCATTTACAGCTGTTATGCTGTCCGAGTCATTCCAGGTTTCTAAATAGTCTGATGCATTTGCAAAATCCTTTCCCTCTGGTTTCGATGCTCCTTTATGCCAGCTCAATCCCACTAATTGTTGAGTTGAGGTATTCTACTGCCTCGACCTTTATGTTGGAATAATTATTATGACCCTAGGTGTCTCAAGGGATCATCTAGTGGTCTAGCCATGATTTGTGTCCTAGTGTGATGATTCTGGCCTTTATTCTCGAAAGCATTCCGTGATGCTACTTAGGAGTAGTTATTCTATTCCTGGGTTTTGAACCCGAGATTCATCCTACTTACATCATGTTGATAGTGTTGCTAGTTCCTTTAGGATAATAGTAACCTTTGCGATAGTCCTCAAGGTTCATGGTACATCCTTCTTCCAATTACCATGAATCATTCTTGGCAGGAGTTCTTCTGAACCAAACGATGACAACAAGAGCGCTCTCGATGAGTTCTCCATGCTATATTGTGACTCTGCCAGCTCAACCTTTCTGCATGGGTTATCCGGAAGAATTATGTTGAACTTGGTTCGACATACTAATTTATGCATCCACAACTCAGAAAGTTATATGTTCCTTTTAGTTGTCCCTCTTTAGTTGTCTACTGACCTTCGTCTATCAATTGATAGTCAAGAGTATGCGTGCGTTCGTTTATCGATGCCTATTACTCTTGTGGTCCGTCAAGCCATTCTATCGCGGAATGACTAGGAGAAACAAACTCCAGTACCTCTTCCCTATCCAGGATTGGGTCAAAGAAGTTGTGCTCCGCAGATCAAATTGCTAATCCAGCTTTTGTTCTGCTCTACCTTGGAGTATTACAATCTTTATATCGGGATTGTTATAGGAATTGCACACCATCCTATGAACTCTTGGTACAGTGATACTTCTTGCCATCATTGTTCATTCCTCGGTTCCTGTGTTATTGTAACCGGAATGTCGACAAGTGAATCGTGATGTGTGAAATCAATACTCCTAGCAACCTCGTTGCTTGGTAGTTAAAGGACAATAATTTCATTCTTAGCGTGTTGGTTCTTGAATCATCATTCTAAGATTGATCGTGCTACCTTGTCCATCTTCCTGGTGCACATTTCGATTGATGAGTTAGGATTTTGTCAAGTCCTCGCTCATTTGATCATATCGTCTTGCCCTGAAAAGCGAGATTGATCTCGAGCTTAGTAACATACCGGTGGTTCGTGATTTTCTGAATGTCTTCTCGGAAGTATCACCAGGTCGTCACCTGACCGCTGTGTTGGGCTCGTGATCAAGTTGGTTTCTTGCGAACCACCCCTTCTCCAAGAATCTGTGATGGATATCCCGGAGCTAGTTGGTTAAGCTAGACAACAACTTGGAGAGTTGGAAGATAAAAGCTTGCCTGACTTAGTCCGTTCCAAAGGGATATTCTTGTGTAGTGTGTGTTGAAGAAAGGTGATATCTTCATCGATTGGTCCCTGTGATCGATTGTTGGATCTATTATCTTACCCGAACCCTTGATTGAGTATGGGCTATCGTCAAATCAAATCAGAACCAACGATATTCGTAATGTTGTCTTACTCGTGGTTGATCCCTCGAGCATACACCATTATATCCTTTGGGTCTGACCAATGCTATCACTTGTTCACTTAACTATGGAATTCCTTTTAAAAGGAAACCCAGATGAATAGTTGTTGAGCCCATTGACAACATCCTTATCTCCTCCATGATTTTGTTGGACAAATAAGTTAGTGTTGGAAACTTTTGAAGCATTTGTTCATGCTAGCTCATGAAGCATATGTTCGGATGTAAGAAGTGACTTCCTCTAGTTCATGTGCATTTGATGCAAGTTGCCGCCGTGGACTCGAGAAAGTCAATGTTGCTTCCTCTGGAATCATCGCAAGTCAGTCATGCACACGTGCGAAGTATTTTGTGGTCTGGAGACTTGCAACCTTCATTCCATATGTGTATCCTAGCACACCAAGCCACTGACTGATTTGTTCAAGGAGAAGGAGTATCTTCATAAGAGCTAATCCGGACTTATGAAAGAACTTCAATATCCTCGCTGATGGTTCCCAACCAGAACTCGGTAGTGTTTTATTGTAAGACTACCATGTGGGCATGCTTGTCTGGGACAACGTGTTCACATGTTTGTAGCAGAACCAGCTCATGTTTTGGAGCTTGCTATCGTAGTTCATTCCCCGAGAATCTCGCAACGTCATCTCATCGATTCGTGTTGCAAACTTCCGTTTTTCTTCCTAGACTCGATGAGTCTGGAATATCCTGACACCAACCAGATCTGAATCTCAGGCAGATATGATGGTTGGAATATTTCCCAAGAATTATAATATTGGTTGCGCGATAACCGGTAAAGTGGATGTCGTGGCCAGCTCCCAGCCGAAAGACCTATTATTGCAGTATCTTGATTGAAGAAGTTGGCCACCTCCCCATAGGGATTTCGTAGGATTTACTCCCTAGTTGCCCCTATGGATTTTTGTGTTCCCGAAGTCCGACCTTTTTACTTGATGTTTTAGATATCAAACCATATCTATGAATGGGTTACACCAGCACATCAAGGAGAACATTAGAAGCGGAGTGCTAAATGTCTCTCGGTCGATCATCCAGATTTTATTTCCTTGGCCCCGCCAAGGGTGAAATCTGAGAAGGTGTTATCTTCCTTTGCATCTGCATCCTCCATCACCATTCATCATGGTAGTAAGTTGTTTACCGGACCCTTGACACGGATGTTGGTAAAACCTTGATGATTATGGAAATGCTCAAGTTCTTGAGAGCACGCACAAGCGCTACGTGTTACCATCGGCTCTAACTGGATTCCTCTCAGTTTCCTCGGCAATGCTATGACCTTTTCAAACAGTGAATTCACTCTCTGTTGTTGGGTTCTTCCCCAGTTACCAGAATTATTCCCAGCATTTGCATTCTGTTCCCAGCTTGCACCGCCATTGTGCCATTCTACCATGGGTCTCTTCCATTTCCGGTGATAAGCAAATTCATCCATTACGTTGTCTTCAACAAGGTAATCCACATCATCCAAGTCCGAGTATGCCATTCTACCGACCCCCTCCAAACGATCGCTCGAGAATTGTCTTAGGTTGATTTAAGGAGTTTCAATGATCTATGAATCAAAGGTAATTCTTTTTGCCACTTAAGGGGATATTTCTACGAGTCACCTTCCCTAAGGTGCCTCGTTGTGGTTTCATGGCAACTCAACTCCTCGCTACGTTGACAATCGATTACCACCTTCTTAAGCGCGAAATTGTTGTCTACCTAGTGAACCCTCGTCATCTGTTCCACTCCATCCCTCTAGAGGTGTGCTTCGTCTCTCAGCTTGAGAGATGTTGTTATGTCTCATTCCGTGGGTTAATCCTGAGTTGTTCGACCTTCGAGAGGAACAATTCTTTTAGGGTCTTTCCTTTCCTCTCGTGGTCATGATAGTTGGAGTTCTCAAGGCAAGACTTCAAGACAATAATGGTGAATGAATCAACGTTCAATTGAAGTGCACCCTGGATCGTGAAGATTATACTAGTCTGCGTTACCCCTTCACCTTACCCTACGCTTGAATCTCGAGACGAGATTCTTGTTTAGTGGGGGTGAGTTGTCACATCCCTAGCTTCTGGTTTGCTCTGAGCTAGCTAGTCATGTGTTGCATCATGTTTAAATTTTGCCTAAAATTGAAATGGGGATGTTCAAACCCTAGCATTAAATCAACTCAACTAGGGTGAATTAAAATCTTTTCAATAAACCCAAAAGGTTCCTAAGAAAAGTTCATGATTTCTGGTTAAGGTGGAAACCTCTGCCAAAAATGATGAATATATTCTTAGGTCATTTTTGGATTTTTGAATTTAATCATATTGTATTTGACTTTGGGCATTTAAATACTATAAATAATTTAAATGTTCAAATAAATGTTGGAAATTGTTAAGGGTCACTGAAATAATTCAGAAAGCACCCATAATTGTTTCCAGGATTTTATTAAATGATTTGGTATTTTAAATCAAATCAAAATCAAAATAACAGAAATAGAAAAGAAATAAAAGAGAGAGAGAGAAGGAAGTTACCTGGCGCCACTTACCTGGCCCAGCACGGCCCAGCCCATCTCCACTCCCCCCCTGTCGTCTTCCTCTGCCAGTAGGCAGAGGCGAGGCGTGGCGCGCGCCCGAGAGGCCTCGGCCACCTCCTGCTTCCCCCTAGCCACCTCCTGCTTCCTCCTCGACGCCCCGGAGACGCCACGCACCTCCCTGCCTCTCTCCCTCACTCTCCCGTGTCCTCATCCTCTCCCCTGGACCTCTCTCTCACTCGCCCGAACGGAGCCGCCGCCACCGACGAGCTCCCTCGCGGCCACCGCCACCCCCTAGCCTCGCCGATGCGCTCAAAGGCTCCGCCTCGACCCCCTCTTTCTCCTCACCGAGCCACAAGGTCCCGGACACGCTGCAACACCGCCACCATCGCCGTTTCCATCGCCGACCGCCGAGGATCTTCACCGTCGATTCGCCGCCGTCTCCGCTTCCCCGAGCTCGTCATCTACCCCATCCGAACCACCGTGAGCTCCTGCACGTTTTGCCCCTAACCCCGTGGCTTGCCGCTCGCCGTAGCCGCCATTTCATAGCTGGCCGTAGCACGCCGCCGCCTGAGCTCATCGCCGGCGTAGCTCCGGTGACCATTTGGTCACCCTGGCATGCCTAACTCGCTCCCCGCACCGCGTAGCGCCCCGCTAGCCGCTCACCTCGCTCGTTTGCGCACCGTAGCACTAACTCGCCCCAACCCCGAGCTCCGGCCGCCGCCTCGGGCTCCACTCCGGCGAACCCCGGCCACCCCCGCACCTCCCGTTGGCCCCCCTAGATGCACACGGGCACGGGCTACCTTCTGGTGGCCTTCGCGCGTCCAGCCGCCGCCCGTAGCGCAACCCCGGTGAACTTCCGCCGCGTTTCGGGTCGCCGCCGGCCGAACTCCGGTGGCCAGTGACGTGGCGCTGTCATTAGCCACTAATGACGCACTAACCAACCCCCTAGGCCACTGACTGTGGGCCCCACCCCTGGTCAAACCCCAGTCAGCGCTGGGTTTGACCGGGATTAGGTCCTGTGTCACTGACGTGTGGCCCCCATACGTCAGGTTTGACCCGAGCCAGCCCAGTTGACCCTGCTGACGTCACCGTGATGTGGTCCTGACGCCATAATTCATTTCTGGATTTATATTATTCAGGAAATTCCAGAAAATGCCTAAAACTTCTAAAATTCATAGAAATTCAACCGTAACTCCAAATTAAATAATTTATATATGAAAAATTATCAGAAAAATTCAAGGAATCCATCCGTACCATTTTTATGCATGTTAGAACAACTTATAGCTGCTGTATAGCACAAATCAATTAAATGGCATTTGAATAATCACATATGGAGTTTGAATTTGAATCTTGTATTCAAACCAACTTCATTTAATCTGTTGCTAGTTGCATTAGCTGAAAACACATTCATATTGCCATGTCATAGCATGCATCATTTTGTGCATTGCATTGATTGTGTTCTTCTTTGTTGCCGGTATCTGTTCCCTCCCGGTAGACGATGTTCCGACGTTGTGATCGTTGACACTGATGAAGACTCAATGTTATCTTCAGAAGTGCCAGGCAAGCAAAACCCCCTTGTTCATTCCGATACAATCCTACTCTCTCGCTCCTGCTCTCTTTTACTGCATTAGGACAACAACGATTCATCTGTTACTTGCCGCGGTAGCTGAACCCCTTTATCCTTTGCATGACCTGTCATTCCACAGTAAATAGATGAAACCCACTAGTGTGAGTAGGAGTTGTTTGAGCCCTGTTGTGCCTACTCATTCATGCTTGTTTGTCATGCCTGCTACTGCTTAGAGTTGTGTCAGGTCTGATTCATCGGGGATGAATCAGAGGTGTGTGAACATGTCCTACTGTGTGTGAGCTAAGTGTGTGAACACGATTTGGTAAAGGTAGCGGTGAGAGGCCATGTAGGAGTACATGGTGGGTTGTCTCATTGCAGCCGTCCTCAGGAACTGAGTTCTGTGTTTGTGATCCATGATTCAGCTACTACCATACATTGGGCCCTGAAATATGACCCCGCTCGACTTCTTATTCACCCTTGTCCTCTGTCCAGGAGTTGCAAGTAGTTTCTGGTGTTTGTAGTATGCTGGAGGCCGTGGATAGCGCTGACCGTAGGGGTGGGCTGTGATGCGGTAGGCACGTGGCCGGGTATACCGGGCGCCCGTTTGGTGTCACGGAACCCTGTTCACATCGTTTGGGGCTGTGAGCGAAACTCCGGCCGGATCTCCTCATGGATGGAACCCGAATAGGCGATAAACCTGGACTAGAGACTTGAGTGTTTAGGTAGGTCGTGGTCTACACCCACGTCGGCTTTCGCTTGGAGTCTGCCGAGCACATGTCGTGTGCAGACGCTAAGTGGTGGAAACATGTATGAAGAAGTACACCCCTGCAGGGTTAATATCATCTATTCGAATAGCCGTGTCCGCGGTAAAGGACTTCTGGGTTGCTTATATCAGTTCATAGACAAGTGAAAGTGGATACTCTAAATACGCAAGATAAGCGTGAGTGCTATGGATGGCGTTCTCGTAGGGAGACGGGAGCGGATACATAGTGGTGTATTGATATGGTGAATATGTGGACTCGTGTGCGCCACCTCAAAAGAGTTACTTGCAGTCATAGTTCAGGATAGCCACCGAGTCAAAGCTGGCTTGCTGCAGTTAAACCCCACCATCCCCTTTGTTGATAATGATGCATATGTAGATAGTTCTGATGTAAGTCTTGCTGGGTACATTTGTACTGACGTTTGCCTATTTATGTTTTTGCAGAGAGACTTCGGTCTCGCTAGTAGTTCCGCGTGGACTTCGACGTTTAGCTTGTTACCTCAACTACGATCTTGTGCCTCGGCAGGATCTGGTAGATAGTCAGGCTTCTCAGCCTTTTTCATTTATAGATGTCTGTACTCAGACATGATAGCTTCCGCTTGTGCTTTGATTTGTATGCTCTGAATGTTGGGTCATGAGACCCATGTTTGTAATATCTCGCTCCTCGGAGCCTATTGGATAAATACTTGAGTCGTAGAGTCATGTTGTGATGCCATGTTGTGTTTGCACATATCGAGCATATTGTGTGTATGTTATTGAAATGCTTGGTATGTGTGGGATTTGACTATCTAGTTGTTTATCTTTAGTAGCCTCTCTTACCGGGAAATGTCTCCTAGTGTTTCCACCGAGCCATGGTAGCTTGCTACTGCTCCGGAGCACTTAGGCTGGCCGGCATGTGTCCTTCTTCGTTCCTGTGTCTGTCCCTTCGAGGAAATGTCACGCGATGAATACCGGAATCCTGTTAGCCTGCTACAGCCCGGTTCACCGGAGTCCTGCTAGCCCAGTGCTACAGCCTGGATTCACTCGCTGATGACCGACACGTTCGATGCTGGGTCATGGATGCCTGTCCCTGTAAGTCTGTGCCACTTTGGGTTTACGATTAGCCATGTCAGCCCGGGCTCCTTATCATATGGATGCTAGCGACACTGTCATATACGTGTGCCAAAAGGCGCAAACGGTCCCGGGCTAAGGTAAGGCGACACCCGTGGGAATACCGTGCGTGAGGCCGCAAAGTGATATGAGGTGTTACATGCTAGATCGATGTGGCATTGAGTCGGGGTCCTGACATCAGACCCCCACACATTTGGACAACTCGGGTTTTTTCGTCGCCTGGGCTCGCCTTCTTCACGGTCTGAGAGTGACACGTGAATATGTGCTTGAACAAACCCCAATGCGGTCGACAACCCAGGAAACTCTCACACATGGACACAAACGCGGCAAGATAGGCGATAGAATTCGGGGTGAAGTGGTGGAGTTGCGCTCCAAAAAAGTTCAAGAAACCACGGAAGAAAATGCTCGGCGGCAAAGAAAATCCGCGGTCGACATGGGTAGCCAGAAGCACGCACTCACCCTCTTCCGGCTGGGGCTGCCACTCTTTCCCCGGAAGCCTCGCAGCTCCATGAGGGATCAGGCCCTCGTTGGCCATGTCGAGGAGATCCTTCTCCGTGATGGTCGACTGGATCCAATCTCCCTGGACCCAGCCTTTCAGCAGGCGAGATCTAGACGAAGACCCGCCACGACTGGTGGATCTCCCCTTCGCCTTCTCCGTCGCCGACGCCTTCTTCGCGCGTTCCAATGCCGCCGTCTTCTCCTTGACCATGGCTGCCGGCGGGACGCGCGAGGGGAAGTTGTGCAGAGGCGAGAGCGAGCGCGTTGGGCGGAGACGAGGGGAGCAGAGAGAGAATGCTGAGGCACTGTTCAAAAAACCCTCACTGGGTGCATTTATAAGATCCCTTCCGAGTGGATGACAGGTGGGCCCGGTCGATCTAATCATATCCTGAACAGTTACGCGGACGCGATACGTGGCGAAAAAAGCGGCGCGGGGATCGAGGCGTCTATGCCCTGTCCCGTCCGAACACCGCGGTCCGCCCCGCTTCGCGCGCTTCCCCAAATTTCGCATCCTGCGGAATCCGCGAACGGCAGATCGGTCTGCCAAACGCGGGATTTCCTGCGATCCGTCGCTCGGAAATCGGCAAAGTCCAAAAGATCACTCGACGAAGGAAAAGAATGGATCGAGTCGACTGAAGAAAAGTTGCTCACTTTCAACAAAGAGATTTTTTAGTTCAAAACAACGCACGACCAGTATGCGAAGGTTAATCGGAAACAACATCAACTCCTTCATCACTCAAGCCTCAATCCATTCGGGGGCTAATGATGGAGTCATGTACCTAGGGTAGGGTCACAGACCTGATCTAAGTACCCTGCCCAAGGACACCCTTAGAAGAAATCACCTTCCAGTCGACCTACGAGGGACTCACTCGACTGACTTGAAGGACTCGACCACGAAGACTCACTCGACCACCAGAAGGACAAGAGGCACTCTGCACTGCAACGGTCTGTAATTAAGTAGACTTTATGATAGTAAAGACACTTTATGTGGGGCGTTACCAGTAACGCCCCGGACTTAATGTACCTTAAACCCTTCATTACGTGGGCTGGCTGGGGTCCTGGCGCACTCTATATAAGCCACCCCCCTCCACAGGCAGAAGGGTTCGGCACCCTGTAATCCATATACACATAATCCACTCGACCGCCTCCGGGCTCCGAGACGTAGGGCTTTTACTTCCTCCGAGAAGGGCCTGAACTCGTACATCTCTTGTGTTTACAACCTCTCCATAGCTAGAACCTTGCCTCTCCATACCTACCCCCCACTCTACTGTCAGACTTAGATCCACGACAAGTAGGCCAAACCAAACTGATAATTCGAAGAGACTTGCAAAGATAACTCAATCATACATAAAAGAATTCAGAAGAGATTCAAATATTTCTCATAGATAAACTTGATCATGAACCCACAATTAATCGGATCTCAACAAACACACCGCAAAAAGAGTTTACATCGAATAGATCTCCACATGAGAGGGGGAGAACATTGTATTGAGATCCAAAAAGAGAGAAGAAGCCATCTAGCTAATAACTATGGACCCGAAGGTCTGTGGTAAACTACTCACAACTCATCCGAGGGGCTATGGTGTTGATGTAGAAGCCCTCCGTGGTCGATTCCCCCTCCGACGGAGCACCGAGGAAGGCTCCAAGATGGGATCTCGCGGATACAGAAGGTTACGGTGGTGGAAATTGTGTTTCATTGGCTCCCTGGATGTTTTCGGGGTACGTAGGTATATATAGGAGGAAGAAGTACGTCGGTGGCCGCCTGTGGGGCCCAGGAGATAGGGGCGCGCCTAGGGGGGTGGGTGCGCCCTCCCGTCTCCTAGCCACCTCGCAAGCTTCTTGACTTGCACTCCAAGTTCTCCGGATCACGTTCGTTCCAAAAATCACGCTCCCAAAGATTTCATTCCGTTTGGACTCTGTTTGATATTCCTTTTCTTTGAAATACTGAAATCGGCAAAAAAAAAGCAATACGGGCTGGGCCTCCGGTTAGTAGGCGAGTCCCAAAAATGATATAAATGTGTAAAATAAAGCCCATAAACATCCAAAAGGGGTAATATAATAGCATGGAACAATCAAAAATTATAGATACGTTGGAGACGTATTAGAGCTCGGGAATAGTCTTGTTCATCCCTTGCACATTATAGTTCAACACGAAACCTTTATAGCTTGGTGGCAGTGATTGAAGAACTCTGTCAATGACACAATAAACTGGAAGATCAACTCCCAGCTGAGTCAAGTGGTTATGGTACCCAGACATTCTGAGTATGTGTTCACAGACAGAACTATTCTCCTCCATTTTGCAGCTATAGAACGTGTTGGAGACCTCATATATCTCAACTCGGGCATTTGCTTGAAATATTAACTTCAACTCCTGGAACATCTCATAGGCTCGATGATGTTCAAAACATCTTTGAAGTCCCGATTCTAAGCCGTAAAGCATGGCACACTGAACTATTGAGTTGTCATCAGCTTTGCTCTACCAGACGTTCTTAACGTCATTAGTAGCATCTGCAGCAGGCCTGGCACCCAGCGGTGCTTCCAGGACGTAATTCTTCTGTGCAGCAATGAGGATAATCCTCAAGTTACGGATGATGGAGTCCTGGATTAAGGGGTCGTCGGACAGCCGGACTATATACTTTGGCCGGACTGTTGGACTATGAAGATACAAGATTGAAGACTTTGTCCCATGTCCGGATGGGATTCTCCTTTGCGTGGAAGGCAAGCTTGGATATTCGGATATGTAGATTTCCTTCTCTGTAACCGACTCTATGTAACCCTAGCCCCCTCCGGTGTCTTTATAAACCGGATGGTTTAGTCCGTAGGACAACAACAATCATAATCATAGGCTAGCTTCTAGGGTTTAGCCTCTACGATCTTGTGGTAGATCAACTCTTGTAATACTCATATCATCAAGATCAATCAAGCAGGAAGTAGGGTATTACCTCCATCGAGAGGGCCCGAACCTGGGTAAAACATCGTGTCCCCTGCCTCCTGTTACCATTAGCCTTAGACGCACAGTTCGGGACCCCCTACCCGAGATCCGCCGGTTTTGACACCGACATTGGTGCTCATTGAGAGTTCCACTATGTCGTCGTGGTAAGGCTTGATGTCTCCTTCGATCATCTTCAATGACACACTCCAGGGGGAGATTTTTCTTCCCGGACAGATCTTCGTATTCGGCGGCTTCATACTGCGGGCCAATTCGCTTGGCCATCTGGAGCAGATCGATAGCTACGCCCCTGGCCATCAGGTCAGGTTTGGAAGCTTAAACTATACTGCCGACATCTGCGGAGACTTGATCTTCGACGGATTCGAGCCCATGCCAGGTGCGCCGAACGGTCACGATGGGCATGACTTTGATCTGCCGTCGGACAGTATTCGGGATATCGCGCCTGCGGTGGCGCCGAGAATCAATCCGGAGCAGATCGTGCCTTCCGAGGGCGGGTGGATGGACCCCGTCACGGAGGCCGCACACTCATCGGTGTCGGAGCCGAACACTGATCCCACCTCCTGTGAGGGTGGTGTTATCGGACCCTCAGACTCGTCTCCGGCTACAGGGTCTGAACCGCGTGCGTCCGTGACTATCGAATAAGATTGGGAACCCATCATGGAGTTCACCACTGCGGATATTTTTCAGCACTCTCCCTTAGGAGATGTACTAAACTCATTAAGGTCTCTTTCCTTGTCGAGAGATTCCTCGTCGAACTATGTCCGGCTCGAGTGGGAAGCGGATGACGAAGAAATTCGTTCCCTACCCACCACCCACTTAACAGCCACTGTCGATGACTTAACCGACATGCTTGACTTCAACTCCGAAGACATGGACGGTATGGACGATGATGCAGGAGAAGAACAGGAACCACCGCCTATAGGGCGCTGGACAGCCACCTCATCATATGAGATATATATGGTGGACACACCAAAAGAAGGCGATGGTGACGATGCAACGAAGGATAATCCCCTCGATAAACCACCAAAGCGGCGCCGTAGACGCCGCTCTAAATCCCGCCACAGTAAAAACAGCGACAACAATGCAAGAAATAATAATACATCGGTTGACTCCAAAGGAAACGACGACCCCATGGACCTAGTGATGGAGCAGGATGAGCTAGGGGATGATGAGCATAGTCCGGAGCCGACGTCAGATGACGCCGATCCCGAGGGTAAAATTCACCAACCTGTCTCCGGAGAAGAGAACAACCCGGACAATGATGCACTCATCATCCCAGAAAAACTCTTGGAACAAGGGAACCTCCACAGAAGGCTTATCGCCACCGCGAGGAGCCTAAAGAAGCAGAAGCAAAGGCTTAAGGCCGCGCAGGATACGCTCAACCGCAGGTGGAACAAAGTGCTCGACACAGAAGAAAAATACGGCGACAATCGTCACACAAAGAGCTATCGAAAGTGCAAGCTGCTGCCCGAATTCGACGACGAGGTCATAGAGCCCATTCAACCGAAAGCGATAGATCAGCTGGACCGACTGCCCCGTGGCCGTGACAAGACGGCTAATGATGCCGCACACAAGTCAGCACATGATTTATGTGAGCTCCTGGACAAAAAGTCCTGTATGGCCAAATCCATCTACGAATCTAGGAAGCGTGCTCCAGCACAGGATCAGAGCTACCGAAACGATCACGTTGATTGAACACCATCTAGGAATCAGAACCGAACACAACAATCGTCGACAACATGCCACGACACAACCAAATACAGGGGTGTCGCACACCCCCTGTGCTTAACCGATGAGGAGCTGGATCATGAATTTCCAGAAGGATTTAAACCCGTGAATATAGAGGCATACGATGGAACTACGGACCCTGGGGTCTGGATCAAGGACTTTATCCTTCATATCCACATGGCTCGAGGAGATGATCTCCACGCCATTAAATACCTACCCCTCAAATTAAAGGGACCAGCTCGGCACTGGTTGAAAAGCCTTCCCGAAAACTCAATCGGAAGTTGGGAAGAACTTGAGGATGCTTTCAGGGCCAATTTTCAAGGGACCTATGTCCGTCCTCCGGATGTAGACGACCTAAGTCACATAATTCAACAGCCCGGAGAGTCATCCCGAAAGCTCTGGAACATATTTCTTACTAAGAAGAATCAAATAGTCGATTGCCCGGATGCCGAAGCCTTAGCGGCCTTCAAACACAGTATCCGGGACGAATGGCTTGCCAGACACCTCGGCCAAGAAAAGCCAAGGACAATGGCAGCCTTAACAAGCCTTATGACCCGCTTTTGCACGGGCGAGGACAGCTGGCTAGCCCGTAGCGGCACTAGCGACCCAAGCACATCCGAAGTCAGGGATGGCAATGGGAAGCCGCGACGCAACAAAAACAAGCGTTGAAACAATAATGACAGCCTAGAGAACACGACAATCAATGCCGGATCAGGGGCTCTCGACCCGGTCAACGGAAGAAGCCATTTAAAGGCAGCAGAGATGGACCGTCTAGCCTAAACATGATTCTAGACAAATTATGTCAGATTCACGGCACCCCCGAAAAACCTGCAAACCACACCCATAGAGAGTGTTGGGTTTTCAAATAGGCCGGCAAGCTGACTGACGAACAAAAGGGGAGGAGGACGCCAAGTGAAGACGAGGATGAGCCTCGTCAGCCGAACACTGGAGGACAGAAAAAATTCCCACCAGTAGTCAAAACAGTGAATATGATTTACATAACCCACATTCCAAAGAGAACGCACAAGCGCACACTCCGAGACGTATACACTGTTGAGCCGGTCGCCCCCAAATTTAATCCTTGGTCGGCCTGCCCTATCACCTTCGATTGCAGGGACCATTTGACTAGTATCTGGCACGAAGGATGAGCTGCCTTGGTGCTTGACCCAATAATTGACGGATACCATCTCACACGAGTCCTCATGGACGGCGGTAGTAGTCTAAACCTGATATATTAGGACATTGTCCGCAAAATGGGGATAGACCCCTCAAGAATCAGCCTAAGCAACACTACCTTAATACCAGGCATTGAGGCCCACTGTACAGGCTCTCTAGTACTATAGGTTGTATTCAGTTCTCCCGACAACTTCAGAAGTGAGGAATTAACCTTCGACATCGCTCCATTCCGAAGTGGCTATCACGCACTACTCAGAAGAACGACCTTCGCTCGTTTTAATGCAGTACAACATTATGCCTACCTCAAATTAAGATGCCCGGTCCACGCGGCGTCATCACAGTTAGCGGAAATACAGAGCGTTCCTTACGCGTGGAAGAATACGTGGCGGCTCTAGCAGCCGAACACTGAGCGGTCCCTCCAACCAGGATAAATGGTCGGTCGTCAAGACCACGGACACGGTTAGACGAGTCCGGCGCTCCACCCAATGTAACAACCCAGTTGGGGTTTCCCCATAAAAGATGCTAGGGGCTACCCGCAAAAAGAGCCCATAGTTTGCATTTTCATGGTTCACTCAGATTAACGAACACCTCGCACGAAATCTTTCACCTAGGTTTTTTATTTTTTTTACAGATGATCATCGTGCTACACCCTTCCAGGATACGGCACAACGGAGATAAAGGCGCAGACGTGCAGCGGGGCCCCGCTCAAATGTTTCTTTTTAGATTAAGACCCCGCGTAAACCTTTTTAATGTCTATTGTTGCTTCTTCCCCTCCGGAAACTTTATACAATTGGGAGGGATACTGGCGTTTTCAGCATTTTTTGTCACACCAGACTATTGCTCATACCTAGAAACTCAAGGCTTATTGTCAAGGGCATTATTCAGCCCAGTACACATTATAAAGTCCGAATACCTTAGGGAGTGTTCGGCGTCGCGAGTTTGGCCTTATATGCATCAGCTCCGAATCATGTCTTTGGTCAAATGTTGGGTTTGCCCGGCTCCCATGTTTTGCTACCTTACGTTCCGCTCTATCGGCTAAGGTGGCACCGGGAGAACTACTGCGATTGTGCCCCGGTTCATCTGGATGAGCACCTCAGTAGAGAAAGCCAAAAACTGACTGTCATGATACAGCGCGAGACTGGTCAACCACTCAATGACCTAGCGGAATCTTCACGATTCCTCTGCATTAACAAAGGACCGGTTTCCCGGTCACATACATACATGCACCATCTCCGGATGAACGTGAAAGTACCAGGGGCTATATAGTAGCCCCACCATCAAACTCCTGTGGCTAAGTGAAAGTGTTAAAGCTATATAGTCCGCTTGCCTGGTTCGCCGCGCTATCACCACCTTAACGGACCAAGACGTTGGATCAAGTGTGACTACGCATTTTCTCGAACACCCCCGCTTTATATGCATGGGGGCTGAAGCCGACGACTGCAAACTTTCAGGTTATATACATACATAAACGGACGCATAGGAGGCATTATAATACTTTCGGGCAAAAGTATAAACACAACCTTTAGAATCAAAATAGCATTGTCTTAACAATCGCGATACATGTCATTCGAACATGGCACTCTTCGAGCACTGAGCCTCTATTAAACGGGCGCCTTCTAAGACTTCTTCGAAATAGTGCTCGGCCGGGTCCTGGCCTCCCGCCGCACTCCGGGTTGCAATAGCGGTGGTTTCCATCCCAGCCTAGTATGTTTTAACATGGGCAAGAGCCATCTACGCACCCTCTATGCACGCCGACCTCTTCACAACATCGATATGCAACATAGCACCAAGGAATTGTTGCACCAATCCAAAATAGCTGTCCGGCCTTGGTCCTTGTGGCCAAAGATGATCCACGATAGACCTCATAGCAAGCCCGGACAACCTGTGGAGTTCGGCCCATGCGGCCATCTTTTCATTCAATGGCAGCGGATGCGTCGGGGCACTAAACTGTGACCAGAATAACCTCTCGGCCTTATGATCTTTCCAGTCTTTGAAAAACTTGGTCGCATCAGCAGCACTCTTTGCCAGGTCCACATACGCGTCTGCCGCACTCCACAACTAATCCAGAGGGGCATACTTCGGATCTTCGAATTTCATCCGCAACAAGTAGGGCTTCCCAGCCACGATATCTCCGGCTTCACGAAGCTCGTCCCTCATCCCCCTCATTTCAGAGCGGGTTTCCTTGGCTGCCTCCAGGGCCTTCTTCAGGTAAGCCGCTTTTGCTTGATTTTCCTTTTCAAGGAGCTCATGGCGGTTGGTGGCATCTTCCAGCTCGGTAGCCATCTGGGCTATCTTTTCCTCGCTCCGGCGATGAGCAGCCTGTTCGGCTCTTAACTCTTCGACCGCCTTCAAAGCGGCCGCATCACTTATTCGGGCTTGCTCCTTGGCTCGGGCAAGCTCCGCCCAAAGGGTCTCCACGGCAGCAGCTCCATCTGCAGCCACAACATATTATAGATACTAGCATCATGCTCGTCTTAAACATTTGCTGACAAGCCGAATATACATACCCTGGGCCTCATCTAGCCGCTTGTTAACCAGCGCGATGTCGGCATCGGCCACATCCAGCTGCCGCTTTAGTTCGGCAAAATCAATAGATCGGTCGGCCACCGGACCCTCATCCACCTGCACATAAAGCAGCGCGCTTATTACCAGAGATTATGTTCCTCTGTTCGCCACGTTGATGGCAACCAGAGTCTCAGGGGCTACTATCTACGCAGAGCATGCTTAGCATGTGCGGTACCGTCAAAAATACATTTTTTGCATACCTCAAAGTCTCTCAGCAGACTCGTAAAATCTTCATTCAAACCGCTTTTCGCGGATGAAATCCTCTCAACCACCGTACCCATTAAGGCACGGTGTGTCTCTGAGATGGCCGCTCGCTCCAGAAGGCCCATTAGTGTGTCCGGCTGTGTGCCGGACAATCCCGGACTCCTCCTCAAGCTCTCTTTGGGAGCCGGATATTCCAGACTCTGGGCAGCCGAAGTGTCAACTTCTGGCCTTGGTGGATTAGGAGAAATCCTCCGTGATGACACCTCAGGGTCGTCTGCCCCATGTGACGGGGAGGCAGGGGGAGGCATCTCGCTCTCCATCATCTCCGGAAGAAGATCCCCTGAGGACGAACTCTATGGAGAAGGGCTACGAGCAGGACTGCAACAAATATCTTTCGGTCATTATCCTCAGAGAAAAAACGGGGTATATTTACCTAAGTACTCTTTTACTTACGGCTAGGTGGAGGGTCGGCCCCCTTGCGAGGTTTTCTTCCCTCGTTTAGAAGCCTCTGTTTCCAAATATTCGGAGGCGGCCCTTTTCTTACCTTAAGGAGAGGGGATTTTAGATTCCCCTCCCCGATTATCCTCCTTCACGGAGGCACTTACTCCTCTGATTTGGATGTGTAGAATGTGATGCCCACCTATGGATTCTCTATTCCTCCCCTCGTCTTCTCCTGATGGCACCTCATACGGCGCGCGCTCAAGCATCCTGGTCAACAAAGGATTCGGCGAGCCTTCGGGAAGAGGGGCTGGACACCTAATCCTCTCCGCCTTCCTCAGCCAGTCCTGGAAGAGAGAATTTTTTTAGAATGATGTTATAATAAACATAAAGGATGGTGTGTTCGGTAAACAGAAGTATTTACCTGGGTATCCGGACGGTTGCAATTGAGACCCGCGTCCTCGATGGTGTCCGGACACTTTATTCGTGATCCGAAGAATGACTCATACATCTCTTTGAGTGTCATGCCGAAGAATTGTTGAACGGTTCGCGGTCCTTCCGGGTTGAACTCCCACATACGGAGAGGATGACGTTGGCAGGGCAGGACTCGATGAACTAGCATCACTTGCATTATCTTGACAAGACTGACATCCCTCTTGAGAAGGTCTCGGATGCGGCTTTGCAATGTCCGCACGTCGTTAATCGGCCCCCAGTCCATCCCCTTGTTGACCCATCACGCCAGTTGCGGTGGAGGGCCCGGGCAGAATGCTGGAGCAGCCACTCGCTTTGTACCTCGGGGAGCGGTGATATAAAACCACTCTTGCTGCCATAAATCAGATGTTTCCATGAAAGAACCCTTTGGCCATGGGGCGTCGGCGCCTTTGCTTATTATAGCACCTTTGTACTCCGTGTGATGCCCATTAATAACCCTTGGCCTCACATTGAAGGTCTTGAGCCACAGGCCGAAGTGGGGGGTAATGCGGAGAAAGGCTTCACACACGACGATAAACGACGAGATGTAAAGGATGGAATCCGGAGCTAGATCATGGAAATCTAGCCCGTAATAGAACATAAGCCCCCTCACGAAGGGATCAAGACTAAAACCTAGCCCTCGGAGGAAGTGGGAAATAAATACGACACTTGCGTTGGGTTCGGGAGTGGGGATGACCTGCCCTTGAGCAGGCAGCCTATGCGAGATTTCGGCGGTGAGATACCTGGCCTCCCTAAGCTTCCGGATGTCCTCCTCTGTGACGGAGGATGCCATCCACCGGCCTTGAAGATTGGATCCGGACATGGTCGAAGGACTGAAGTGCTTTAGCTTGAGCCTTGGGTGTTGGAACTCGAGGTGCGGGAGGGGAAGGATCAAGCATGGGAAGAAAAGAACATGCCTTTGCCCCTTTTTAAAGAGGACGAATATCAAGCGTCCCCCGCATGACCGTTTGGGACTTGCCTAAAATCAAGGAGTCATATTAAACAAACAAGGTTGGGTTACCCACACCCGTATTAATGAGAATCCCGTGATAAGGGGGACATGAACTCTGCTTCGACAAGATGTGCCAATAAAACCGCCTCGCAGCACGTGTCGTGGCTGGTTAGGAAAAATGGTTCGAATAAAGACTGGGCCGTGGTGGGACGTCACGCTATGAAAAGCTGTCAGCGGATTAGATTTGTGGAATATTATACTCTCTACGGTGGAATGTGGAATTTGTTTCACAGAGCCGGACACAATCCTCGTGTTCTAAATCTTCTACGGAGTATTCGGAGAAGGAACCCACCTTGCAATGCCGAAGACAATCTGCACGCCGGACTCATCGTCATTGAAGCCTGGTTCAGGGGCTACTGAGGGAGTCCTGGATTAAGGGGACCTCGAATAGCCGAACTATATACTTTGGCCGGACTGTTGGACTATGAAGATACAAGATTGAAGACTTCGTCCCATGTCCGGATGGGACTCTCCTTTGCGTGGAAGGCAAGCTTGGATATTCGGATATGTAGATTTCCTTCTCTGTAACCGACTATGTGTAACCCTATCCTCCTCCGTGTCTATATAAACCGGAGGGTTTAGTCCGTAGGACAACAACAATCATAATCATAGGCTAGCTTCTAGGGTTTAGCCTCTACAATCTCGTGGTAGATCAACTCTTGTAATACTCATATCATCAAGATCAATCAAGCAGGAAGTAGAGTATTACCTCCATCGAGAGGGCCCGAACCTGGGTAAAACATCATGTTGCCTGCCTCTTGTTACCATTAGCCTTAGACGCACAGTTCGGGACCCCCTACCCGAGATCCGCCGGTTTTGATACCGACAACGGACCCAGTCCATGTAGTTCTGCCATCATCTTTCAACTTAGCTTTCTCTAGGAACGCACTAAAGTTCAAAGGAACGGTAGCACGTGCCATTGATCTACAACAACATAGACATGCAAAATACTATCAAGTACTAAGTTCATGATAAATTAAAGTTCAATTAATCATATTACTTAAGAACTCCCACTTAGATAGACATCCCTCTAATCATCTAAGTTATCACGTGATCCAAATCAACTAAACCATGTCCGATCATCACGTGAGATGGAGTAGTTTTAAATGGTGAACATCACTATGTTGATCATATCTACTATATGATTCATGCTTGACCTTTCGGTCTCAGTGTTCCGAGGCCATATCTGCATATGCTAGGCTCGTCAAGTTTAACCCGAGTATTCTGCTTGTGCAAAACTGGCTTGCACCCATTGTATGTGAACGTAGAGCTTATCACACCCGATCATCACGTGGTGTCTCAGAATGACGAACTGTAGCAACGGTGCATACTCAGGGAGAACACTTGTACCTTGAAATTTAGTAAGGGATCATCTTATAATGCATACGACGTTCTAAGAAAAATAAGATGCATAAAAGATAAACATCACATGCAATCAAAATATGTGACATGATATGGCCATCATCATCTTGTGCTCATGATCTCCATCACCGAAGCATCGTCATGATCTCTATCATCACCGGCGCGACACCTTGATCTCCATCGTAGCATCATTGTCGTCTCGCCAACTATTGTTACTATGACTATCGCTACCGCTTAGTGATAAAGTAAAACAATTACATGGCGATTGCATTGCATACAATAAAAGCGACAACCATATGGCTCCTACCAGTTGGCGATAACTTTGTTACAAAACATGATCATCTCATACAACAATTTATATCACATCATGTCTTGACCATATCACATCACAGCAAGCCCTGCAAAACAAGTTAGACGTCCTCTACTTTGTTGTTGCAAGTTTTACATGGCTGCTACGGGCTTCTAGCAAGAACCGTTCTTACCTACGCATCAAAACCACAATGATTTTTTGTCAAGTGTGATGTTTTAACCTTCAACAAGGACCGGGCGTAGCCACACTCCATTCAACTATAGTTGGAGAAACTGACACTCACCAGCCACCTATGTGCGAAGCACATTGGTAGAACCAGTGTCGCGTAAGCATACACGTAATGTCCGTCTGAGCTGCTTCATCCAACAATACCGCCGAATCAAAGTATGACATGCTGGTAAGCAGTATGACTATTATCACGCACAACTCTTTGTGTTCTACTCGTGCATATAACATCTACGCATAAACCTGGCTCGGATGCCACTGTTGGGAAACGCAGTAATTTCAAAAAAATCCCTACGATCACGCAGGATCTATCTCTAGGTGATGCATAGCAACGAGGGGGGGGGGGGAGTTTTGTCTATGTACCCTCATAGACCAAAAGCGGAAGCGTTCTAACAACACGGTTGATGTAGTCGTATGTCTTCACGATCCGACCGATCCTAGCACTGAAGGTACGGCACCTCTGTGATCTGCACACGTTCAGCTCGGTGACATCCCACGAACTCTTGATCTAGCTGAGGTCGAGGGAGAGCTTCGTTAGCACGATGGCGTGGTGACGGTGATGATGAAGTTACCAGCGCAGGGCTTCGCCTAAGCACTACGACGATATGGCTGAGGTGAAAATCTATGGAGGGGGCACCGCACATGGCTAAAAAATCAACTTGTGTGTTCTAGGATGCCCCCTGCCCTCGTATATAAAGGAGCAAGGGGGAGGCCGGCCGGCCCTCCTTGGCGCGCCCCCAAGAGGGGAATCCTACTAGGACTCCAAGTCCTAGTAGGTTTCCACCTAAAGGGAGAGAGGGGGAAGGAAGGAGAGGGAGAGGGGGAAGGAAAGGGGGGCGCCGCCCCCCTTCCTTGTCTTATTCAGACTTAAGGGGGAGGGGGCACGCGGCCTGCCCTGGCCGCCCCTCTCTCTCTCCACTAAGGCCCATCGAGGCCCATTAGTTCCCCCGGGGGTTCTGATAACCCTCCGACACTCCGGTTTTATCCGAAACTTCTCTAGAACACTTCTGGTGTCCGAATATAGTCGTCCAATATATCAATCTTTATGTCTCGACCATTTCGAGACTCCTCGTCATGTCTATGATCACATCCGGGACTCCAAAAAACCTTCTGTACATCATATCACATAAACTCATAATACCAATCGTCATTGAACATTAAGCTTCACTACAAAAAGAAGACACATCCGTGATAATTTGGGCCGAATGAAGTTTTTTTCTGTCATACTTATGACACTTCTATGACGATAATTGTGACAAAACCCGGTATCAGCATAGATGTGGTGGGCTCCTACTTCTATGAAAAAAAATCATGACAGAAAATGGGCTTTTCGTCCTGGGCGGGTCGGACACGCAGCTGCATGACATTCTTTGGGCCATCCATGACGGAAAAAACCGTGGTAGAAGCGAGGGCGAGGAAAATTTCGGGAGTTCCCGGTTACGGTGGGCGGTCGGGGGCCGAGCGATCCGCGTTTCTCTCGTACACGTACGCGCGTGTGTGCGAGGCGTTGGCTCTAACTGAACCCGAGCGAGGCGTTGGGCTCTTACTGAACCCAAGCAATTGCACTGCAGGCTACGCGTTACTGAACCCGAGCGATCGATCGATGGCTGTTAACTAAACCCGATTGAGCGATTCCTTTGCTACCGCTGCTAACTGAAGCCGATCGATGCTGCCTTTAGGATGAACAGTGAGTGTTGCGGGGGGGGGGGGATGAATAGTGAGCGGTGGTGTCAGGACCCCGACTCGATGACACATCGATCTAGCCTATAACACCTCATATCACTTTGCGGCCTCACGCACGGTATCCCCACGGGTGTCGCCTTACCTTTGCTTGGGACCGTTTGCGCCTTTTGGCTCACGTATATGATAGTGTCGCTAGCATCCATATGTTAAGGAGCCCGGGCTGACATGACTAGTTGTAAACCCAAAGTGGCACAGACTTACAGGGACAGGCATCCATGACCCAGCTTCGAACGTGTCGGTCATCAGCAAGAGGGTCCGGGCTGTAGCACTGGGCTAGCAGGACTCCGGTAAACCGGGCTGTAGCGGGCTAACAGGACTCCGGTACTCAATGCGTGACATTTCCCCGAAGGGACAGACACCGAAACGAAGAAGGACACATGCCGGCCAGCCTAAGTGTTCCAGAGCAGTAGCAAGCTACCATGGCTCAGTGGTAACACTAGGAGACATTTCCCGGTAAGAGAGGCTACTAAAGATAAACAACTAGATAGTCAGATCCCACACATACCAAGCATTTCAATAACATACACACAGTATGCTCGATATGTGCAAATACAACATGGCATCACAACATGACTCTACGACACAAGTACTTTATTTAAGGCTCAGGGAGCCATACATAATCATACACACAGGTATGGGTCACACGACCCAGCATTCAAGTCATACAGTCATACAAACTAGCAGCGGAAGTAACTTGTCTGAGTACAGACAACTAGTAAAATAAAAGAGGCTTGGAAAGCCTAGCTATACTACGTGGTCCTTCACAAGCTCAGGATCACCACCTGGGCCTTAGCCTACTCATTGATGTCAACGTCTACGTAGAACCCATCAGAAGGGGTTGCAGCGTCTTCTGTAAAAATGTAAATTATAGCAACATGAGTACAAAGGTACTCAGCAAGACTTACATCAGATCCTACATACATGCATATTATCAAGAAGGGTTGGTGGAGTTGTTGCAGCAAGCCAGCTTTGACTCTTGGCTAGGCTAACCTACGAGACTCCAACTTGAAATGGTTTTGCGTACACGAGTCCACTACTCACCAATACAATACACTACCGAGGATCCACCTCCGTCTTCCTACGGAAGAGCCATCCTCGGCACTCACACTTATCTTGAGGCTTTTAGTAGTTTCCGTTTACTTGTCTATGAACTGTATAGGCAACCAAGCAGTCCTTTACCGCGGACGCGGCTATTCGAATAGATCATGATAACCCTGCAGGGGTGTACTTCTTCATACATGTTTCCACCACTTAGCGTCTGCACACGACATGTGCTCGGCAGACTTCAAGCGAAAGCCGACGTGGGTGTAGACCACGACCTACCTAAACACCTAAGCCTCTAGTCCATGTTTATCGCCTATCCAGGTTCCATCCGCAGGGAGTCCGGCCGAGGTTTCCCATACGGCCCCGAACAATGTGAACAGGGTTCCCGAGATACCTAACGGGTATTCGGTACACCCGGCCACGTACCTACCGCATCACAGCCCACCCCTACGGTCAGCGCTGTCCACGGCCTCCAGTAGGCTACAAACACCAGAAACTACTTGCAACTCCTGGACAGAGAGCTAGGGTGAATAAGAAGTCGAGCGGGGTCATATTTCAGGGCCCAATGCATGGTAGTAGCTGTATCTTAAATCACACATACAGATCTCAGTGCTTAAGGTCGGCTTCAATGAAACAACCCACCATGTAATCCTACATGGCCTCTCATCGATACCTTTACCAAATCATGTTCACCACACCACTCTCATTACCGACATAATCATTTCACTCTAGCCCATCACCCAGATGAACCAGACCTGACACGACTCTAAGCATAGCAGGCATAGCAAGGTAGGAACAACACATACATATGGCTCACTCAACTCCTACACATGCTAGTGGGTTTCATCTAGTTACTGTGGCAATGACAGGTCATGCAGAGGAAATGGGTTCAACTACCGTAGCACACAATAGTTTGAAACGCGTTGTCTTAATGCAGTAAAAGAGAGCAGGAGCGAGAACATGGGATTGTATCGATATGATCAAATGGTTGGTTGCTTGCCTGATGGTTCGATGCACTGATACAGTTCTTTGTTAGGGTAATCACGGTACTCCTCGGAGGCAGATCCTGCCGCATAGAACACCGATACACAACCATCACCAAACAATGTGCAACAATATGATGCATGCATGAAACATAGCAATATGAGTGTGTTGGGCTAATGCAACTAAGACCAGAAGGGTTTGAACCAATTTGAACCAAAGATTCAAATTTCAAACTCATACAAGGCCCTTTAAAGTGTTTTATCTTGTTCTGCATTAAACATCAAGTTAACTTGTTTAATCATGCATGAAAATAGTACAGATGGATAGATTGAATTTTCTGATCATTTTTCATATATAACTTGTCTGATTTGGAGTTACAGATTAAAAGTTATGAATTTTGGAAGTTTAAACTATATTCTAGAATTTCCTATATTAAGATAAATCCAGAAAATCAATTACTGCATCAGCCTGACGTCAGTGTGACATCAGCAGGTCAACGGGACACGTCCGGGTCAAACCTGACAGTGGGTCCCGCGTGTCAGTGTGATTAGATTAATTAAAGTTTAATTAAAACTAAACCTGTTTAATTAACAGGGCTGGGCCCCACCTGTCATAGACTCAGGGGAGTCAACCAGGGCCCACCCATGGTCAAACCCGGGTCGGCTGCACCGGCGTTTAGCCGCCGGCGAGCCCGACGCGGCGGCGGAAGTGGTTTTGGCTGTTTCGGCCACCAAATGGGTCGCGGAGACCACCGGAGTGGAGCTGAGGACGAGCCGCAGCTCTTGGTGGAGTCCGTTGGGGTCGGGGTGGCCGGAGTTGGCGCCGGCGACGACTTTGGCGGCCACCGGGGTTCGGCCGAAGACGAACTTGACGCTAGAGGGGTCGGTGAGGCGCGGGGAGTAGCTAGCTAGGTGCTACGTGACGCGGTGAGCATGATGGACACCGTGGAGTGGTCGGAGGGTGACGGGAGCACGTCGGCGACGAGCTCCATGGCGGTGGGTGCGGTTGAGCTCCGGGAGGTCGCTACACAGCTCGGGAGCAAGAAAAGAAGGGGGGGGGGGAGATGGCTAAGCTCACAGTGAGTGCGACGAAGCCCTTGCTGCGGCCGGGGATGGACCGGAGCGACGTCGGCGTTGAAAGGGGATCTCCGGCGACGGCGGTTCGGGTGAGGTCGTTGCGGTGGACTCGGGCGTTGCGAGCGCTCGGGGCTCGGCTTGCTCGATGAAGTGGACAGCGGCGGAGCTCCTGGACACGATGAGAGGACGCACGGGCGGCGGGGAGCACGGCTACGACGTAGGCACGACGGTGGTGGCGTCGGTCATGGCGGGGGAGCGCGAGGGGGAGGAGCTGGAGAGGAGAGGGGGTGTCTGGGGGGTTCGGGGGAGAGACAGAGGCCGATCCACGATGTCACCGGGCGAGGGGAGCGGCGAGGCGGCGAGCAGGTGCGTGGCGCGCGCTGCGGTCGCCGTCGGGCACCTGCCTGCCTGCCTGGCCGGCAAGCAGCTCGCTGGAGCGGCGCTGGGCTGGGCCGACAGGTGGGCCGGGAGCTGGCGTCAGGTAAGTTTTTCCATTTTCTCTGTTTTCTGTATTTTTTAATACTTTTGCAACTTTGTTGAATTAAATAAAATACTTAGGCAACTCCTAAAATCACCAAACTACTCCTGGTCCATAGTTGGATTATTTCCAACATGAAACATTTTAGTTTGGAGATATTTGAGCATTTAAATATTTTATATAATTTTAAATGCCCAAATTCAAATATTTATGATTTAATTCAAAAACCCTAAGATGGCCTAGGAAAATGTGCATCACTTTTGGCAGAGGTTCTGAACCAAGACAAAAATGATGGGCATTTTAGAAGGGCATTTCAGGTTCATCGAAAAAAAGTTTTTAGTAAACCCTAATTGGTTTCAGAGGGGACTGGGGGTTCTGTCATCCCCATTTCAGGTTTCTGATGAAAGAATAACATGATGCAACACTCTAATGCATGAACTAGCTAGGGCGTGACAGGTGGCGTTGCCTCTGGATGAACAGGACCCCGATAGATCGAGCCAGTTGGGGCTGGATGAACAGGACCCCGTGGATGGCTAGATGAATAGGACGATCCCGTGGAGGGCTCGATGAACAGTAGACGGTGGAGGGGTGCCCGTGGAGGGGTGGTTGAATAGTAGCCGGTGGAGTAGCGTGCGGTGGAGGCTGGATGAAAAGGAGCCCGGGAGGCTGGAGGGGGTCGACAGTAGCCCGTGGAGGCTGGAGGAGGTCGACGGTGGAGATGAACAGTATCCCGTGGAGTCCCGTTTTGCGGTACGCCACACCCCTCCCGATGAACAAGACCCCCCTTTCGACCGTAGCGCTCCAACACAAGTCCGTTTCCCTTTCTTGCCATGTCTGTGCGTGGCCGTGGCGGGAGGCTCTGACTGCCCGTGCACAAGTAAAGGGGTCAAAAGTAGAGCCCCTACTTTTGTACACCGACAGGAGCCCCCAGGCCTAAGCCATACATAAGGGCAACACGTTGTTGGGCCAGGCCCAGAACGGTGCGCGGGTAGTTTACCGCGGCCACTGTTCCGTCCGCTGCACTTCCCCATGACCCGCGTTGAACGCGCGACGTGGGGGTCATGCGCGTGCATGACGTGGGAGGCATGTGTGGGACAGCGCCCACACGCATGCGTCGCATCGCAGTTAATGGGAAAGGAGGCGGCCCGCGCCTTCCCCATAAAAAGGAATAACCGCGGGCGTGCTGCTCACTTTACCCCTCCCCTTCGCCCCCTCCAATCTCAGAACCGCCGCCCCCTTCTCCTCGAGCCCCTCTGTTCTTATCCATCGCCGTCGCGCTTCCGCCATCCTCTGCCTTTTCGCTTCCCGCAACCGCCATGGCTCCTAAGTCCACCAAGAGCAATGGAGCGGCGAAGGATGCCGGCGTGTCGGAGCAGCCGGAGAGCGAGCTGGTGGTGTGGCGGGAACAGTTCGCCTACTTCCTCCCCTCGACGGTCGGCGTGCCCGAGCTTCGGGAGATGTTCAAGTGTTTGTGGGGCGTGAAGACGGGGGGAGAGAAAACGGGGCACCTGGCCACGACCGTCGTTCCTGCCAGCGCCGGGCCCTCCCCTCACCGGTACCCTTTCTTCATCGATTATTTCTCTTGCAGGCTCTATCCCCCCTTCTCCGATTTCTTCAAGGACATCATGCACACCTATGGCTTCCGCCTCTTGGATTTCGCTCCGAATGCCGTGGCGTGCATGGCCCTCTTCGCCCATCTCTGCGAGGGCTTCGTCAGGGTGTACCCCAGCACGACGCTCTTCCGCCATTACTTTTCCCCTCGGATCCAAAAAGGGGGCGCCATTGCTGGCTGCGTCGCCTGGATCCCGAGGGCCAAGGGGGCGTACCCAGACGGCGCCACGAAGGAGAGGTGGGAATAATGGCAGGGCCGGAGGTGCTGGATTGAGGAGAAGGACCCGCTAGTGTTCTGCGAGGTTTGCCAGAAGCTGCCGGTCTGTGGCAGCGATTGGGGCGACGTCGATGCTGACGATGCGAAGCTCACGATCGCCACCACTAGGATTCTCCGTCTCACCCAGGCCGGGCTCACCCTCGAGATGATTGGGGCGGACTTCATCCGCCGCCGGATTGCCCCTCTGCACGACAAGGGGAGGTCGGCCTGGCTCTATGTGAACGCCGCCGACATCATGAGGCTCCGTCCCGGCCTCGACAACAATGTGATGGTGCTGCGGCACGCCCATCTTTGCCAGCGAATCTTCCAGCTCGAGGTCAACAATGCGGGCGAGGTCGAGCGGTCCGGCAAGCTTGCCAGGGCCGCCGCGAAGGCCGACAAGGTCGACAAGGAGCCTGTTTTCAAGCTACCGTCAGGGGTGGTCCTGCTGAGCAACAACTCTCGTAGGAACGAGATCATCGCCATGATGTCGCTCTTCAACGCGCATGGCCTCGACCCGAACTGGGTCGAGCCGAACGAGCTTGTGGTGCAGGAGTTCTTCGACACTCTGCACGAGATATACATCACCGATGAGCCGCGACTCATTCAGGACACCTCCTCGGCAAAGCTGGATTATATTGCCGCCAGGGTGGAGGAGGCGAGGCTTGCCGAGGAGGAGGCAAAGCTCGTCATGGCGGCTGGCAGCACCGGCAGAGTGGTGGACAAGGCCGCGGCGGAGGCGGAGGAGAGGGAGCTCGCCTGGTGGGCTGCAACTGCTGGGGAGGCCAGCGACACCGACACCGGGGCTCCCCTCGTTGAGGACGTCGCCGACGGGTTGTCGTCGGAGGAGGGCGAGGAGGAGAGGGCCGCGACCGCCGATCCCCCGATCACTGGAAAAAGGCGGGTCCTGCGGCGGGCCACCTTCGGCGAGCCGGTCCGCTCCGACCAGCCCGTGCAGCTGCGTCCAACCCAGGAAGCGTCCATGCGCCAGCCGAGGGCGGTGACGATGAAGAAAGCGGCGAAAGCCGTGGCGTTGAAGAAGAGGACACCTGCCTCTTCGTCGTCCAAGCGCGTCCAGACGCCATCGCCTCCCCCCTCGCCGGCAAACATTGGCGTGGGGATTGGGGGTGACTTGTTTGATTTCGGGCCTCTCAGCCCGGAGAGAGAGCCTGGGCCTCTCAGCCCGATGCGAAACAGGAAGACAACAGAGGAGGAGGAGGAAGAGAACAAAGAGTAAGCCTCTGCTTTTCCTCCCTCATTCCTTACACTCCTCCCCGATGGCGTTTCTTACTTGTCTTCATCTTGCAGGCATGTGGAGACGCTGGCCCAGAGGATCAAGAGGGCCAGGACTTTAGCGAGCGGCCAGCCCCCGGCAGGCACCTCCAGTACGCCACTGGTGGTGTCGAGCATCCCGGACAGCAACCCCCAGGCCAGCCCCCAGCGTAAGTCCACCATCCGCCCTCTATCAACGTGCGACATGGTCGATGCTTCAGTGTTAACCGTGCAGTGGATGCAGGAGAGGAGCAGCACCAAAGGGAGCCACAAGGGGCCTCTCCGATCGTGCCGCCTCTGTCGACCACACCGCCCCAAGGGGCGTCCCCGGCAAGGACACCAAGCACCGAGGCTGTGCACATGGGGGAGGGGGAGGAAAATGCAGGCACCGGTGGCTTTGCCTCAGTGCCGGACCTTGGCGGAGAAGGGGCTTCCACCTCTCGGCCCGACACGGGTAGGCTACTCGCCCTTCTTTTCTGTTTGCATTCTTCTTTTCCTCTTTCCCTTATCGGCTTTCGATCTTGGCCTCGCCTCATCTCTTTCTTGGCGCCCAGGCCCCTCTTCGGAGGACGTCGACACCACCATCAAGGAAGTCGCTGCGGAGGCCACGGTGGAGGCGGAGAGGATTACCGCCGAGGATGTCGCTAAGGGGTCTACCGAAGGGCCCGGCAAGGGGCCTGCCGGGGAGGTCGGCAAGGCCGCTGCCGAGGAGGGGGCGTTCGATGACCTACCCTCCTCCTCTGCTGCCTCTGGCTCCGGCAGGTACCTGAGGGTCAGCTCGACCTCTTCGTCCACCTTCTTGGCGCGTCGAGCACTAGGGCTCCCTTCGAGGGAGAGGTGTTTGACGAGGAGGCGCTTGCCACCGCCGGGCTCGAGGTTGTTGACGAGCCGGGCATTGGTGGCGCCGGCTCCCAGGAGGAGCAGCTGCTCCAAGCCATGGGCGCCAGCTTCCGTAAGCTCCAGGCGCTCCACCGCGCTCGCCTGGACAAGGCCAAGTCCAGGGCGGCGGTGGTGGTGAAGATGGAGGAGGACTTTGGGGGGCGCGTCACCGAGGTGCAGGACTTGTTTCGCCAGGCCCAGGACGAGCTGAAGGCCGCCCAGGGTGAGCTGGCCAACCGTGAGGTGGAGCTCGCCCTGAAGCTGGCCAACTAGGGATGGCAGTTTTGCCCATGGGGTGGACCTTGAGACGGCGAAGAAATTGGCCGATGAAGCTGAAGCCGTCCGGTCCCAGCATGAGGCTACCCTGAGGACCCAAGAGGAGGACCTTGCCAAGCGCGAGGAGAAACTTGCCGCCATGCTCCGCGGCAAGGACGAAGAGGTGGACAAGCTCGTCCTGCAGCGGACCCAAGAGCTGGAGCGGAGGCATCAGGAGGCGCTCAACGCTCTGGCTCAGGCCCACGCCGGCAAGGTGAAGGAGCTGGAGGAGCAAGCCCTGAAGCTGGCCCAGGAGAAGCACACGCTCAATGGTGCTCTGACGCTGGCGCAGGGCGAGATTATCAACAAGTCTGGAGAGCTCTCCGAGGCCAACGCCTCCATCAAGGATCTCAAGCTGAAGCTGGGAGAGCTCGAGGAGACGCTGTCGAGAGCCTTGAGCCAGGAGGGGCTCCTGACAAAGGAGCTGGAGACGGAGAAGCAGCTGCTGAGGAACAAGACCGCCAACCTCAAGGATTACAAGGCGGGCGAGGAGTGCTGGCTCGGGCGCCTTGCTGCCGTTGCAAAATCGGCCGCCGATCAGCTAGTCACTATGGGGATGCCGGAGATGGCGTACGCCCCTGAAGCGAGCCTGAGCCCCAACGCCAACTTGACTATATACTTCGAGAAGGTCGTCGGCGTGCTGAAGCGGCTTCACTCCAACCGGGCGGTGTCCCTGGCCGAGGAATCCCGGATACTCTGCTGGGGGACCATGACCAGGGTGCTCACCAAGATCGCGCACTGGCACCCCGACCTCGACTTCGAAGGTGTGCTGAAGAGCTTGCCAGAGGGTGTCGACACCGCGGCACTCAATGAGCATATCCATCCCATCCTCAGCCGCATCGACAAAATCAAGAGGGTGGAGGGCCAGCGCCAGGACTAGGCATCCCGTTCTCCATCGCCGCTGCAGGTTCATGACCAAGACAAAGCTATCTTTAGTTAGAACCGCGGCGGCAATTTGTGTAATATAACTCTGTGATGCCCCTGAAACTATGCAAGTTATTTTCCTGTTCGATTTTTCTTTGTATGTTCACCCCACGTCAACTGGGAAAGCTTGCCGGCATGTAAACCCAGGGCGGCGTTTTGAGGATGGATCCTCATTGGCCTGCCGGGTGTGCTTGTTGCCGGGCAAAGCACCTTGCCGCCCTTGGCGCGGCCGCTCGTCCTGTCGATCTTGACTCGAGTCAGAACCGAGAGCATTGCCAATGGCGAAAGGCTACCCTGTCGCTCTCGACGCGGCCGCTTGAACTGTTGAGCGGGCTCGAAACAGAACAAGGGCATTGCCCATCGCAGGAGGGCCCCACTGCGTACAGGCTTCCCATACATAGGCCAAACCGTCGAGGATAATAACTTTATATTTTAGGAAACAGACTCAAAGTTCAGCATGACTTAGCTCTCTCGTTGCCGCCTCGGCGTCCTTCGTGCCAATGGGCAGTGTCGCCTTCTTGGTCACCTTCTCCGCATGAGTTGTGGCGATGGAGAATAGCTAGGCCATCCCGTCCATCGCCGCTCCCCCTCGCTTCGACACGTGCCCTGGCCAGCGATGCATGCGGTGCCATGTAGGCAGGGAGGCAGCTGAGGTGGTGCGGTGGTGGAGCCTCCACGAAGGATTGCATGCTGCCATGCAGGTGCCTGCCCAGCTGGTTGGGTTGGCAGCTGTATGCGAACAATGGCGAAGACTTAGCTGGCGCGGGCCTGGTAGCGGCCCTGCCGGTGCGCTTGGCGAGGGTCTTGCCGGGTGGCCCGGCAAGGGTCTTGCCGCGGCGCACTGGCGTCCCCGGCAAGGATCTTGCCGGGGGTCTTGTGGGTTCCTTCGGTGAGGATGCTTGCCTTCCTATCCTTACTTGATCTCGAGCATTCTATGTCTTCACAAAGATCTGCATGCCACCACAGAGGTGCCTCCCGAGCCTTGTCCCGACGCATTTGCCAAGCATCGGTGGGCTCAAGGGTGGCTCACTCGGTTGGCGTGGGCGAGCTGCCCTGAAAAGGGTCTTGCCGGGGCCGCTGAGGCTGCCCCGGCAAGGGTCCTTGCCGGGAAAACCTGCTTCGCCCATCTGATCTTCGTGTCCTTGGTCCTTGTTGTTGCTTCATTCGTTTTGTGGCTTTGACTCCTCTCCGGCTTCCCTTTCTTGCCATGTCTGTGCGTGGCCGTGGCGGGAGGCTCTGACTGCCCGTGCACAAGTAAAGGGGTCAAAAGCAGAGCCCCTACTTTTGTACACCGACACTTATGTATTCCTCCGGGGTTACGGTTTCAATAATATTAGTTTCAACATTGATAGGATTACCTGAAATATAATGTTTAATTCTTTGACCATTTACCACCCTCGGACTTGTGCCTTCGAAGTTGTTGATTTTTATGGCACCAGAACCATAGACCTCCTTGATAACGTAAGGACCTTCCCATTTAGAGAGAAGTTTTCCTGCAAAAATTCTTAAATGAGAGTTGAATAATAACACATAATCACCTACGTTAAACTCACGCTTTTGAATCCTTTTATCATGCCAGCGTTTGACTTTTTCTTTGAATAACTTGGCATTCTCATATGCTTGGGTTCTCCATTCATCGAGTGAGCTAATGTCAAACAACCTCTTCTCACCGGCAAGTTTGAAGTCATATTTGAGCTCTTTAATAGCCCAATATGCTTTATGTTCAAGTTCAAGAGGTAAATGACAAGCTTTTCCATAAACCATTTTATAAGGAGACATACCCATAGGATTCTTGTATGCAGTTCTATAGGCCCATAATGCATCATCAAGTTTTTTGGCCAATTCTTTCTAGATCTATTGACAGTCTTTTGCAAAATTAATTTGAGCTCTCTATTGCTCAACTCTACTTGACCACTAGACTGCGGATGATAAGGAGATGCGATTCTATGATTAACATCATACTTAGCAAGCATCTTACGGAAAGCACCATCAATAAAATGTGAACCACCATCAGTCATAAGATATCTAGGGACTCCAACCTCAGAAAAATAACTTCTTTAAGTATTTTAATAGAAGTGTTATGATCAGCACTACTACTTGGAATAGCTTCTACCCACTTAGTAACGTAATCAACAACAACTAAAATATGTGTATAACCATTAGAGGCAGGAAAAGGTCCCATATAATCAAAGCCCCAAACATCAAACGATTCAATAACAAGAGAGAGTAATTCATAGGCATTTCTTGACGTCTACTAATGTTAACAATTCTTTGACATTCATCACAAGATAAGACAAACTTACGGGCATCTTTGAAGAGAGTAGGCCAATAAAAACCAGATTGTAGTACCTTGTGTGCAGTTCTATCTCCAGCATGGTGCCCTCCATAAGATTCAGAGTGACACTTGCGTAGGATCTGTTCCTGTTCATGCTCAGGCACACAACATCTAATAACACCATCTACTCCTTCTTTGTAAAGGTGTGGGTCATCCCAAAAGTAATGTCTTAAATCATAAAAGAACTTTTTCTTTTGCTCGTATGTGAAACTAGGGGTATAAATTTAGCAACAATATAATTAGCATAATCAGCATACCAAGGGGCAATACGAGAAGCATTAACGACCGCTAATTGTTCATCAGGAAAAAGCTATCATAAATAGGAGGTGGGTCATCAAGAACATTCTCTAACCTAGACAGGTTGTCTGCAATGGGGTTCTCATCTCCCTTTCTATCAATAATATGTAAATCAAATTCTTGGAGTAGGAGAACCCATCTAATGAGCCTAGGCTTAGCATCTTTCTTTTCCATAAGATATTTAATAGCAGCATGATCAGTGTGAATAGTAACTTCGGAATCAACAATATAAGGCCTAAACTTATCACATGCAAACACAACTGCTAAGAATTCTTTTTTAGTAGTAGCATAATTTCTCTGGGTAGTATTGTAACACCCACGATGCGGCTATATCTCCCACGTGTCGAAGCACGACTTAGAGGCATAACCGCATTGTGGTTTTGTCGCAAGAAGGGTCATCTTCACACAATCCCATGTAATGAACAAGAATGGGATAAAGAGTTGGCTTACAATCGCCACTTCACACAATGAACATAAATAAATCATACATCATTCAGAGTACACACATAGTCCGACTACGGACGAAGCCAAAAGAAAAGAAGATAACCCAACTGCTAGATCCCCGATCATCCCAACTGGGCTCCACTACTGATCAACATTAAACGATACATAGCAACGACCAAGGTCTTCATTGAGCTCCCATCTGAGATCGGTTGCATCACCTGCACTGGTATCATCGGCACCTGCAACTGTTGTGATAGTATCTGGTGAGTCACGAGGACTCAGCAATCTCAAAACCCGCAAGATCAAGACTATTTAAGCTTATGGGAAAGGAAGGGGTAAAGTGGTGAGGTTGCAGCAGCGACTAGGCATATATGATGGCTGGCATACGCAAATAAGAACAAGAAGAGAGCAAATGGAACGGTCGTGAAGCTAGCAATGATCAAGAAGTGATCCTGAACTCCTACTTACGTCAAACATAACCCATAAACCGTGTTCACTTCCCGAACTCCGCCGAGAAGAGACCATCACAGCTACACACGCGGTTGATGCGTTTTAATTCGGATCTGGTGTCAAGTTATCTACAACCGGACATTAACAAATTCCCATCTGCCTATAACCGCAGGCACGACTTTCAAAAGATAATATACCCTGTAAGGGCGTCCCAACTTAGCCCATGATAAGCTCTCGCGATCAACGAAGGAATAGACCTTCTCCCAGGAAGACCCGATCAGACTCGGAATCCCGGTTTACAAGACATTTCGACAATGGTAAAACAAGACCAGCAAAGCCGCCCGATGCGCTGACAAATCCCGATAGGAGTCGCACGTACCTCGTTCTCAGGGCACACCGGATAAGTCAAGCTACGAGTAAAACCAGCCCTCAAGTTGCCCCGAGGTGGCCCCGCAGGCTTCTCATTTCGGACCAACACTCGAAGGAGCACTGGCCCGGGGGGGTTAAAATAAAGATGACCCTTGAGTCTGCAGAACCCAAGGGAAAAAGGCTTAGGTGGCAAATGGTAAAACCAAGGTTGGGCCTTGCTGGAGGAGTTTTATTCAAAGCAAACTATCAAGGGGGTCCCATAAATCACCCAACCGCGTAAGGAACGCAAAATCTGGGAACATAACACCGGTATGATGGAAACTAGGGCGGCAAGAGTGGAACAAAACACCAGGCATAAGGCCGAGTCTTCCACCCTTTACCAAGTATATAGATGCATTAATTAAATAAGAGATATTGTGATATCCCAAAATAATCCCGTCCATCATGGAGCAATCTTCAGCTTCACCTGCAACTAACAATGCTATAAGAGGGGCTGAGCAAAGCGGTAACATAGCCAAGCAACGGTTTGCTAGGAGGGGTGGAAAAGGTTAGAGGCTGACATGACAATATGGGAGGCATGGTAAACAAGTGATAGGTAGCGCGGCATAGCGATAGAACGGAGCAACTAGCAAGCAAAGATAGAAGTGATATCGAGGGTAATAGTCATCTTGCCTGAAATCCCGCAAGGAAGAAGAACGAGTCCATGAAGAAGACAAACAGACGTAGTCGAACGAATCCTCACAACTCCGGAACGAAACCGAAGCTAACGAGAGAAGCAACCCGGAAAGAAGCAAACAATATGGTAAACAACCAGCACATAAGCATGGCATGATGCACAACCAAATATGATGCATGTCCGGTTTAATGAGGCATGGCATGGCAAGGTAAAGCAAACAACACTACAATTTAAGTGGAGATCAATATGCAACGAGTTGCATATTGATGGAACACCACATCAATTATTTAGTTCTCTCTCGGTTATGATACTCAACAAATATTAAATGTTAATTAACATGGCAAGGGGTGAAGCATAAGTGAACTACATATTTAGGCAAGTTTAAATGAGGCCGGAAACAACAAACAACAATTCCGGAAAGTCCCCATGTCATATAGTATTTAAAGCAAACAACAATTTTAAGCATTTTAATTGTTGTTATCATGATGCGGATGACATATGCAAGTTTATGCAATTTTAAGAAAACGTTAACATAAGCATGTTATGAAGCATTTGGTCACCATGGCGGAACGAAAAGGGTGCCACGACGGTGAAACAAAATGGTGCCACGGCAACATATCCGAAAATGATGCCACGGCAACATATCCGAAAATGATGCCACGGCAACATATCGGTTCCGGTAGCTCACGGAGATACCGGTGCAAAAGGAGGAGTGCGGATGCGAGTCATGCAAGATGGTGGGGTGATCCCGGATTCCGGGTTCCCACGGGACGGCGGCAATGGCAAACGAGGAACATGCACGAAACAAACGGGCACGGTGTAAACATATCATACAACTCATACATGCAAGGGCATCTCATCGCGGTCGTCTCGGGTTATACCTTTGAAGCGTGCGTTACGGGCGGAACGAGTTCGGCGAGGGAAGTAGTGGTACACGAGTCGTAGGGGAAGTAGTTGTTCACGGGCCATAGCGGAGGTAGTCGTTCTCGCGACGGTAGTGGAAGTAGACGTTCACGGGTCGTCGTGGGAAGTAGTCGTACACGGCGTCAGTAGAGGTACTCGCGATCTTGGCGACGGTAGTTGTACACATTTTTCGTAGATGGACTTGGCGTTCCTGGTTCGGTGGTTGTGGAGGCAGGGGTACTTGACACATCCATGGAAGGGTCTTGGCGTTCCGGGTACACGGGTCTTCGGGAGACAAGACGAGCAGGGGATGGCCACAACAGGGAAGGTGCAGCTGTTGCTGCTGCCGTCTCTGACGGAGGCGAGATCCAGCGGAGGAGCTGGCGAGGCAGCGGCGCTGGGCAGACAAGGAGGCGGGGTCGCGCGCAGGGTGGCCCTCCGGGAGGCGCGGGGCGACGAGGAGGAGACCGCAGGTGAGGGAGGAGGAGGCACGGGCACTGGTGGCAGGTCGACGCCGCGGGGCTTCCGGCAGCGGCGACGCTTGGCGTCAAGAAGTGCGAGGAAGGCCGGGACGACGATGGTGCAGGAGAGGTCCGGGCGGCGGAGGACGACGGATGCGGGCGCAGGGGAGGGGCACGACCGCAGGCAACGGAGGGCCGCCGGAGTTGGCCGTCCCGGTGGTGTTGCGGAGGCCGGGCGCGGGGCTGATGGAACGGGGCGCGATGGTGCTAGGCGGCCGGAGGGAGCAAGGCGCAGCGGCGGCCATGGCCTCGGCGAGGGGGTCAGGTGCGGGGCTCCTGTGGCGCCATGGCTGCACGAGCTCGCGGACGGAGGGCGTCGGCACGGAGGGAGATGGGGATCAAGCAGGGCTCGGGCGCAGGTTTTGGCGGTGCGAGGGGAGAAGGCGCTCGGGGAGAGATGGGGATCGGCGCTGCGTGGGAACGAGGAGGAGGATGAGATGGATCGAGGGAGAGATGCGGGTGGAGGGGTCGAGGCAAAGGGAGGAGCGGGAGGTGCGCGAGGGGATCGGGGCGAAGCCTTCCTGGCGCTGGCAGCGGGCGACGATGGCGGCGCTGGAGGAGGAACGAGGGGATCGAGCGAGTGGGGATAAGAGGAAATCGGACAGGCCTCTTGGGCCGGCTAGGTCAGGCCGCGGGGCGCGGCTGGGCCTAGGTGGGCCTAGGGAGGCCGGCGGAGGAGCCTTGGCCCCTGCGGGGGAGCTGGAGAAAAAGCCTGGATGGCCTGTTGGGTTCTCTTCTCCCTCTCTCTTATATTTCTAACAGAAAGCATTAGAGAGAACGAAAATGAAGAGGGGGTTAGGGAAAGAAAATGCGCAAGGGGATAATTTTCCCGGACTCATAAAAATGAGCTTGATCCAAGAAAAATAGAAAGGCCATGATTGAAAGATTTAAATTCAAACTCATTTGAATTTAATTCAAATGGGTTTGAACTAGGACTTGGTTTTTGAAGTGTCCAAACATGTTCGGATTTTTGGTGGAGCTCCGGAAAATGATGAAATAATTACGTGGCAAGGTGGGAGACCAAACTTGAAGCAGAAAAGAAATGAAATTATTTTTCAAGTGTGTTTATGGGTGATTCCGAATTAGTGGAATATTTAATATAGCTCCCTAATAATATTGAGAGGCTTTAATATGTTATAAAGAGAAATCACAAGTGAATTCCCTCGATTTAAATGGATCGAAGATCCATACAATTTATTTAGCTGAGTTTTAAAAATTAAATGACATGATGGCATGATGACATGATGCAATGCAGAAAAATAAAAGAGCAAGCACAAAAGACACATGGCAAAACTCGGAATAGCTGGAAGTCTTCTGAAGCGTCGGTCTCGGGGCGTTACAACACTCCACCACTACAAGAGGATCTCGTCCCGAGATCTAGGATGGCACCGTAGAGAAAACGGAAGAGGAAGAGCAGAGGTAAAACTAAGTTGCTTCTTTGACGAACGAGTGAAACCACGAACCTTGAGAGGTTGAAAAGTTGAAAGAAAGAACACAACATAGTTGAACGAAATTGAGAGCATTCCAGTAGAAAAGAGAAGCAAGGAACACCATGTGAACCTTGAAGGATGCAAAGCGATGAATGTCGAGTACAAAGGACAAGAAGGGATTGAACCCGCTCTGGTTGAAACAAGATAAGAATGAATAAGAATGATATAATTTTGGCAGCACTCCGACTGTAATTGGAAGGAATTGAACATGAACTTGACAAAATGACGTGATGGGTGAAGAGCACAACATCACAATGCCTCCAGAAGAAAGAATAGAAGATAGATCATTGGAATAACAGAATGGAGAAGAAAATGCCAACTTCTGCCACAAATAAGCTTGGAAAGCATCCTTGCAAAGAAGAATTGAACGGAGTTGTTGGAAAATCAACAACGAAAAGTACAAGCTTGTTGTGGGCTTATGGCAAACTTCTCAAAATGATGAGGTGACAACCGGTCACTAACGGAAACAATTGCTTGCTTGAGATCAACGAAGAGATGAAAACTGCTTTCGCCGAGAGGATAGGAGAAAACTTGGATCATTGGTAAGCACCACAATACAACATTCCTTAGGGAAGACTTTAGGTGAAATCTATACCAAGATAGCTCCAACGAAGAGATTAATGGATTTAAAATACCTCGTTCTTGACAACATATGAATCATGAAACATGAAGGAAAATTGTCAAGAGTGACATAACACCATCTCAAAAGATAAGGTAGGAAGAATTGCACTTTGGAATGCAAGATGAAGAATGCTTGAACTCCACTGAAAAGAATCTCGATGACCACTTCGAGAAGGAATTAAATCCTTGATGAACCATCATGTAGAGCCTCCATGGAGAACTCCGGTAATAAAAGAATGATAGAAAGAAAGAGAAGTTGAAAGAACAAGGTGAAGCCTTGCGATGATTTAGAAGGAGCTTCGCGATGATAATGCGGAAAACTTGGGACTCCGGTAAAAGAAAAGATGAAGCATCTCGAACCGAGAAATGTGACATGATGAACAACTATGGAAAGAAGAAACTAGATCACTTGGATGAAACAATAATAAGAATTACGTTATGCCTGTCCTTCACCAATTTAAATTGATGACAAGCAATGGATTTGGCATACTACTTATTCTCGTAGATAGGATTAAGAGAGATATAGCGCAAACTTCAGAAGGTATTGATGGAACCACCGTTGGAATTTGGAAACAATGAATATTTGATATGATAACAAAGGAAGAGATATGTTGAAAGAACCACCGTAAGAAAAGAAAAGATAGCAAAACACCAGGAAGAGTTTGAAAACAAATGAAGATACTTGAGAAATTTAGATATATGAGAACGAAGAGATCGTGAACTGATTAGAGGATATTTGAATGATGCACCGGTAAGATTTGGATAACGATAGCTACATGCTGAGAATGAAGAATTATGACACGATGGCCTTCGGAGGAAAGAAATGGAAACAACTCATGAAATGCTCCAGATGGTTGAAAAGAATTCTCACAATCAAAAACAATTATGAGATGATGGTATAAAGCTAGAACCATGAATCTTCAAGAGAATGGACAAGATTTAAGAGAAATCCTTCTTCGGTCTTTAAATGTTGAGAATGAAGATGAGAACCACCATGAATTGTTGAGATACTCCGGAATGAAGAGCAGAAAGGTTGAACCAGCGATGAAAAGAATATGAAAGCGAACTTGGAGAATACATTTGACTGTTGAGAAATCATTCTTATGTCAAACTTTGAAAGAATTTGAGAATCGCTCGGGATAAATTAGAAGAGTCAGGTAAAATCCTGGGAAAAGACCTGTGGGTTAGGGCCCACTCAAAAGAAAACACCGTTGAACAATTGTTTGAAAGGGGGGATTGTGCCGGTTGAATTAAATGGCTTGAATGAGATAATAATCTCCAAATAGCTTGAACGGATCTTGATAATCGAGACACAAATCTTCTGAGATATCCTCGGCACTTCGGATATGAAGAGAGAGAGGTGAACGAATATAAGATGCACCAGCATGGGATAGCATTTGAACGAGGAAAAGGATATGATCAACACCGAAAGCTTGAGTTAAATCCACCGAAGAAGAAAAGAGACGAAGAATGATGAACTTGAAGCTCCGTTAGCATCTTCACGAGGGATCCCCGGATCAGAACATTGATTGAAAAGGGTGAAGTGACTTCACATGAATAAATGGATACTTGATTAACATATATGAGTCCTTGAAGAAAAGGGTGGGAGGGTGGGTAAAAACAAAGACAACTTGAGATGAACGAAACAAACACCGTTGAGAAAACTTAGAATTGATCTTGCGGATGGGGAGAATGATGGGATCATCTCGAAGAGAAGCGCACCAGTTGGAAAAGAATTAACATGAAGACCTCGATGATCAAGAAGGATTAGTATTCACATAGCAATATGAGAACACCGTTTAGGAAAGGTATGGATTCAACATTTGACTTCGAAGCAACTCGAATACCACATATAAAACAAAACAAAGGATTTGGCTTGCAGAATAAGCCGGAACAAACATATGATAGAGATTCCGTCCGAAGTTTTCGTGGTGGGGCCCACACGGGCTCGAGTGTACAGCACCATCATGTACAAGGCAGTGCACATGACATACGAAGTGTCCCCGAACCAGCATAGCCAAGGGTTCTTTAAGACAAAACGAGACCACTGTAAAAACGACCATGGAAAGGCGGACCACTAGACGTCGAACCCCAATCTCATATCATGCATCTGTCGAAAAGATATTCTAGGAGCTACTTGAATTCCCGCCTATAAAACTCCCGAAACTTTCTGGTTATGCAATCTGGTGTTGAGGATACAGGGGAAGCAATATATATCTCACCCAAAACTAACAATCCCTACATCCAAGATGTATCCATCCGTCAACACATAACCAAGAAACCTTCGGAAATCGTGTACCTCAACCTTCGAAAAGCATCCGTTATACGAGTTATGGCAATACTCTCGAGCTCGCCCCAGTACTGGGTTATCGAGGTTATCTCACCAACAACTGCATAAAAGAGATTTTCGATGTCGGCAAAACTCAGGTATTCCAGAACTGCAACGATAAAATTATGACGACAACACCTCGAAGCTCAACTCCCCGGGTCAATGCCACATAAAAGACAGGAGGCACCAAGAACAATGTTCTCGTCACAAAACCATCGAAACGATTCCAAGATACCCGCGTGATCCTAAATTTTTTTAGTGAAATTTGAGGAGAGGAAAGTCAAAACATCTACGTCAGGAGACCTCACAAGAGCGACGAAGGGACTGAGGAGTAAAAAGAATCCTACTCTCCGATATATATAATCCTAAGACTCAAAACATTTTTTTTTCTTGACTCAACAACGCCAGCAAACAATCAAGCAGGGGGCTCCTAAGTCGGGGATGGCTCTGATTACCAACTTATAACACCCACGATGCGGCTATATCTCCCACGTGTCGAAGCACGACTTAGAGGCATAACCGCATTGTGGTTTTGTCGCAAGAAGGGTCATCTTCACACAATCCCATGTAGTGAACAAGAATGGGATAAAGAGTTGGCTTACAATTGCCACTTCACACAATGAACATAAATAAATCATACATCATTCAGAGTACACACATAGTCGGACTACGGGCGAAGCCAAAAGAAAAGAAGATAACCCAACTGCTAGATCCCCGATCGTCCCAACTGGGCTCCACTACTGATCAACATTAAACGATACATAGCAACAACCAAGGTCTTCATTGAGCTCCCATGTGAGCTCGGTTGCATCACCTGCACTGGTATCATCGGCACCTGCAACTGTTGTGATAGTATCTGGTGAGTCACGAGGACTCAGCAATCTCAAAACCCGTGAGATCAAGACTATTTAAGCTTATGGGAAAGGAAGGGGTAAAGTGGTGAGGTTGCAGCAGCGACTAAGCATATATGATGGCTGGCATACGCAAATAAGAGCGAGAAGAGAGCAAATGGAACGGTCGTGAAGCTAGCAATGATCAAGAAGTGATCCTGAACTCCTACTTACGTCAAACATAACCCATAGACCGTGTTCACTTCTCGGACTCCGCCGAGAAGAGACCATCACAGCTACACACGCGGTTGATGCGTTTTAATTCGGATCTGGTGTCAAGTTATCTACAACCGGACATTAACAAATTCCCATCTGCCTATAACCGTAGGCACGGCTTTCGAAAGATAATATACCCTGCAGGGGTGTCCCAAATTAGCCCATGATAAGCTCTCGCGATCAACGAAGGAATAGACCTTCTCCCAGGAAGACCCGATCAGACTCGGAATCCCGGTTTACAAGACATTTCGACAATGGTAAAACAAGACCAGCAAAGCCGCCCGATGCGCTGACAAATCCCGATAGGAGTCGCACGTACCTTGTTCTCAGGGCACACCAGATAAGTCAAGCTACAAGTAAAACCAGCCCTCAAGTTGCCCCGAGGTGGCCCCGCAGGCTGCTCATTTCGGACCAACACTCGAAGGAGCACTGGCCCGGGGGGGGGGGGGGGGGTTAAAATAAAGATGACCCTTGAGTCTGCAGAACCCAAGGGAAAAAGGCTTAGGTGGCAAATGGTAAAACCAAGGTTGGGCCTTGCTGGAGGAGTTTTATTCAAAGCGAACTGTCAAGGGGGTCCCATAAATCACCCAACCACGTAAGGAACGCAAAATCCGGGAACATAACACCGGTATGACGGAAACTAGGGCGGCAAGAGTGGAACAAAACACCAGGCATAAGGCCGAGTCTTCCACCCTTTACCGAGTATATAGATGCATTAATTACATAAGAGATATTGTGATATCCCAAAATAATCCCGTCCATCATGGAGCAATCTTCAACTTCACCTGCAACTAACAATGCTATAAGAGGGGCTGAGCAAAGCGGTAACATAGCCAAGCAACGGTTTGCTAGGAGGGGTGGAAAAGGTTAGAGGCTGACATGACAATATGGGAGGCATGGTAAACAAGTGATAGGTAGCGCGGCATAGCGATAGAACGGAGCAAGTAGCAAGCAAAGATAGAAGTGATATCGAGGGTAATAGTCATCTTGCCTGAAATCCCGCAAGGAAGAAGAACGAGTCCATGAAGAAGACAAACAGACGTAGTCGAACGAATCCTCACAACTCCGGAACGAAACCGAAGCTAACGAGAGAAGAAACCCGGAAAGAAGCAAACAATATGGTAAACAACCAGCACATAAGCATGGCATGATGCACAACCAAATATGATGCATGTCCGGTTTAATGAGGCATGGCATGGCAAGGTAAAGCAAACAACACTACAATTTAAGTGGAGCTCAATATGCAACGAGTTGCATATTGATGGAACACCACATCAACTATTTAGTTCTCTCTCGGTTATGATACTCAACAAATATTAAATGTTAATTAACATGGCAAGGGGTGAAGCATAAGTGAACTACATATTTAGGCAAGTTTAAATGAGGCCGGAAACAACAAACAACAATTCTGGAAAGTCCCCATGTCATATAGTATTTAAAGCAAACAACAATTTTAAGCATTTTAATTGTTGTTATCATGATGCGGATGACATATGCAAGTTTATGCAATTTTAAGAAAACGTTAACATAAGCATGTTATGAAGCATTTGGTCACCATGGCGGAACGAAAAGGGTGCCACGGCGGTGAAACAAAATGGTGCCACGGCAACATATCCGAAAATGATGCCACGGCAACATATCCGAAAATGATGCCACGACAACATATCGGTTCCGGTAGCTCATGGAGATACCGGTGCAAAACAAAAGGAGGAGTGCGGATGCGAGTCATGCAAGATGGTGGGGTGATCCCGGATTCCGGGTTCCCACGGGACGGCGGCAATGGCAAATGAGGAACGTGCACGAAACAAACAGGCACGGTGCAAACATATCGTACAACTCATACATGCAAGGGCATCTTATCGCGGTCGTCTCGGGTTATACCTTTGAAGCGTGCGTTACGGGCGGAACGAGTTCGGCGAGGGAAGTAGTGGTACATGAGTCGTAAGGGAAGTAGTTGTTCACGGGCCGTAGTGGAGGTAGTCGTTCTCGCGACGGTAGTGGAAGTAGACGTTCACGGGTCGTCGTGGGAAGTAGTCGTACACGACGTCAGTAGAGGTACTCGCGATCTTGGCGACGGTAGTTGTATACGTTTTTCATAGATGGACTTGGCGTTCCTGGTTCGGTGGTTGTGGAGGCATGGGTACTTGACACATCCATGGAAGGGTCTTGGCGTTCCGGGTACATGGGTCTTCGAGCGACAAGACGAGCAGGGGATGGCCACAACAGGGAAGGTGCAGCTGTTGCTGCTGCCGCCTCTGACGGAGGCGAGATCCAGCAGAGGAGCTAGCGAGGCAGCGGCGCTGGGCAGACAAGGAGGCGGGGTCGCGCGCAGGGTGGCCCTCCGGGAGGCACAGGGCGACGAGGAGGAGACCGCAGGTGAGGGAGGAGGAGGCACGGGCACTGGTGGCAAGTCGACTCCGCGGGGCGTCCGGCAGCGGCGACGCTTGGCGTCAGGAAGTGCGAGGAAGGCCGGGACGACGAGGGTGCAGGAGAGGTCCGGGCAGCGGAGGACGACGGATGCGGGCGCAGGGGAGGGGCACGACCGCAGGCGACGGAGGGCCACCGGAGTTGGCCGTCCCGGTGGTGTTGCGGAGGCCGGGCGCGGGGCTGATGGAACGGGGCGCGACGGTGCTAGGCGGCCGGAGGGAGAAAGGCGCAGTGGTGGCCATGGCCTCGGCGAGGGGGTCAGGTGCGGGGCGCCTGTGGTGCCATGGCTGCACGAGCTCACGGACGGAGGGCATCGGCGCGGGTGGGAGATGGGGATCGAGCAGGGCTCGGGCGCAGGTTCTGGCGGCGCGAGGGGAGAAGGCGCTCGGGGAGAGATGGGGATCGGCGCTGCGTGGGAACGAGGAGGAGGATGAGATGGATCGAGGGAGAGATGCGGGTGGAGGGGTCGAGGCGAAGGGAGGAGCGGGCGGTGCACGAGGGGATCGGGGCGAAGCCTTCCTGGCGCTGACAGCGGGCGACGATTGCGTGCTGGAGGAGGAACGAGGGGATCGAGCGAGTGGGGATAAGAGGAAATTGGGCAGGCCTCTTGGGCCGGCTAGGTCAGGCCGCGGGGCGCGGCTGGGCCTAGGTGGGCCTAGGGAGGCCGATGGAGGAGCCTTGGCCCATGCGGGGGAGCTGGAGAAAAAGCCTGGATAGCCTGCTGGGTTCTCTTCTCCCTCTCTCTTATATTTCTAACAGAAAGCATTAGAGAGAACGAAAATGAAGAGGGTGTTAGGGAAAGAAAATGCGCAAGGGGATAATTTTCCCAGACTCATAAAAATGATCTTGATCCAAGAAAAATAGAAAGGCCATGATTGAAAGATTTAAATTCAAACTCATTTGAATTTAATTCAAATGGGTTTGAACTAGGACTTGGTTTTTGAAGTGTCCAAAAATGTTCGGATTTTTGGTGGAGCTCCGGAAAATGATGAAATAATTACGTGGCAAGGTTGGAGACCAAACTTGAAGCAGAAAAGAAACGAAATTATTTTTCAAGTGTGTTTATGGGTGATTCCGAATTAGTGGAATATTTAATATAGCTCCCTAATAATATTGAGAGGCTTTAATATGTTATAAAGAGAAATCACAAGTGAATTCCCTCGATTTAAATGGATCGAAGATCCATACAATTTATTTAGCTGAGTTTTAAAAATTAAATGACATGATGGCATGATGACATGATGCAATGCAAAAAAATAAAAGAGCAAGCACAAAAGACACATGGCAAAACTCGGAATAGCTGGAAGTCTTCTGAAGCGTCGGTCTCGGGGCGTTACAAGTATCAAGAGTCTTACTAGCATACTGGATAACAATCAATTTCTTATCAACTCTTTGCCCTAGAACAACACCTACAGCATAATCACTAGCATCACACATAATTTCAAAAGGTAAATTCCAGTCAGGTGGCTGAACAATAGGTGCAGTGATCAAAGCGTTCTTAAGTATTTCAAATGCTTCTACACAATCATCATCAAAGACAAAAGGAATATCTTTTTGCAATAAATTAGTCAGAGGCCTAGAGATTTTAGAGAAGTCCTTAATGAACCTCCTATAAAAACTGGCATGACCAAGGAAACTTCTTATACCTTTCATGTCCTTGGGACATGGCATCTTTTTCAATAGCATCAACTTTGACTTTGTCAACTTCAATACCTCTCTCGGAAATCTTGTGCCCCAAGACAATGCCTTCATTAACCATAAAGTGACACTTTTCCCAGTTCAAGACGAGACTAGTGTCTTCGCATCTCTGCAAAACTCGATCAAGGTTGCTCAAACAATCAATAAAAGAGGATCCATAAACGGAGAAATCATCCATGAATACCTCACAAATCATTTCACAAAAATCAGAGAATATAGCCATCATGCATCTTTGAAAGGTAGCAGGTGCATTACATAAACCAAAAGGCATACGTCTATAAGCAAAAGTACCGAAAGGGCAAGTAAAAGTAGTTTTTGATTGATCCCCCGCTGACACAGGTATTTGAGAGAAACTAGAATAACCATCTAGAAAGTAGAAATGAGTGTGTTTGGATAGTATTTCTAGCATTTTATCAATAAAAGGTAAAGGGTAATGATCTTTCTTAGTAGCTTTATTTAATTTACGGAAATCAATTACCATCCTATAACCTGTAATAATTCTTTGCGGGATCAATTCATCTTTATCATTAGGAACAATGGTAATACCTCCCTTTTTAGGAACACAATGGACAGGGCTTACCCAATCACTATCAGCAACGGGATAAATTATACCCGCCTCAGGGAGCTTTAGTATCTCTTTTCTTACCACTTCTTTCATCTTGGGATTCAGTCGTCGTTGAGGATATCTAACTGGTTTAGCATCAGCCTCCAAATTAATTTTGTTTTGGCATAACATGGGACTAATGCCCTTAAGATAATCTAGAGTATATCCAATAGCAGTGCGATGCTTCTTCAGAGTTTTCAATAATCTTTGTTCTTCTTGCTCTGAAAGGTTAGCTGTCACAGCCGGATTTTTGGCCCTTTCTTTTTCTTTTGTTTTTCTGAGGTTTTTGCCCGAGTTTTCTTTTTCCGTGGCTTTGTGGTTTGGAAACTGAAGAAGATGCCCTCTTCTTTGCTTCCAGAGTGGCTTGTCATTCCCAAATCTTTCCCTAGACCATGTGATTTCCATCCTAGCCCAAATCCCAATATTCTTTTCATTGGGAATATTCCTTTTCTATTAAAGGAATAACTCAGATTGCCCTAGGTTGTGAAGCAACCTATTTTTCCATCACTCCTAAAATTCCCAAATAATTCTCATAATTTTATTGGGTCATATCTTGATAAAATATGGCAAAACTTTTCATTGCCATGTTCAAAATTAATTCCCCAATGTTCCATTTCGTATTCTGCCCTGAATGGCACTTTGTGAAGGAAGTGTCATTTATATTTCTCCTATTGACTCCCAACCTTTTTGGGCATGTTTATATATCCAAATAATTGCCTCATGCACAAGTTCAAATTTATTTGCCTAGCCAATCTTCCTCAGTGATTTTTCAACGTTTCTGCCAAACAGAAAGCTTTGTAAAGGAAGTACTAGCTAGGAGTACCCAAATGAGTTGAACTTTTGCACACTACTTAATGTGCTCATATTAACCCCCTACAACCATTTGCAGACCCATCCAATCATCTATGTGATCACAGGAGCAAATCTTTGTTTCTGGCAATATTTTCAGGTTGTGAAGCAAGTATATTTTATATTGCTTCAAAAATCCTGATAAATTACCAGATCATTCTTCTACCCATAAAACATATCTCCACCCATTTTGGCATCATTTCATCGATCCATTTGACCACCATAATTAATTAAATTTTTTGGTCAGCTGAGATGTTTGTGAAGCAAGTGCTATTTTGGTTTGTCCATTTGGCATGATCTTTTTACAGCATCATCATATGACCTAATTCCTAAGCCTTGCCCAATTTGAGCTCAAGTGGACACTCCATGTGAGTGCATCTTGATGATCATCATTTCTGGACCATTTCGGCAGTTGCAAAGCAACTATGATCATTCTTGGTCCATTTCTTCCCAAAACCCCCAGGATCATAGTCCTTCCATAGCTAAACACCCCAGACATCTTGTTTGGCCTCCAGTAATTCTCAGTTGATCTCATTGAGCTAATGAAGTTTACTACAGTAAACTTAAGAGGGTTATTTCTTTTTGACGAGAGCCTCTTTCACCTAGTTACCACCTCAGTGCAATCCCATCTTCGAAGGACTTACCACTAGACATCAAATGCTAGCCGTTTGCCTCCAGGACATGCCAGCACTGGCGGTGACCATCGTTTTGGCATGCCATGAGCGCGTCCAGTGGCCGTTTGTGCTCGGGCCCCTCTCCCTCTTGCTGTCTTCGCGCCCGTGAGCATGTGCAATAGTTAGCTCTCATCGCCGCCGCTCCGATGGACCCCTCTCCCCTTCCGGTAGCTAGCTCACCGACGCAAACCGACGTGCGCCCATGAGAGATCTGTAGCCGACCAAGTTTTAATGGCGCTCGGCCTCTTCCTCCGCCCCTCTCTTGGCCGTCTCTTCCCGGTGAAGCTCTGCCCTATGCCTCGCCGTCGTTTGCCCGAGTCCATGCACGCGTGCACGCGTCCACCGCGTCGGACACACGTCGCCGGCGATGCCAGCTTGGCCTCCTTCGCCCCGGCTATTTAAGACATCCCCGAGCCCTCCCGAGCTCGCCAGCAGCCTCCCCGCTCTCCTCTAGCCCTCCCTGACCACTAGCTCGAGCTCCAGGAGCTCCCGTTGCCCTCCCATGGCCGAAGCCTCGCCTCGGTGCTCCGCTCAAATTCGGCTGAAGCGAGCCTCCTCGTGCTTCCCCGACTCCCCCATCGTCTTCCCCTCGTCCCGTAGAGCCGCCCCACCCCCTCAGCCTCTCCGGAGACGGCCTCACCACCAAAAGCCACCACCAGCGCCCACCTTCTGCCCTCCCATGGCGCCACCCTTCGCCGCCATCCCGCTTCTCCCCGACGCCCTCTAGCTCTCTGGATGGATGCGGCGAGCCCTCCGGCGTCCGCCGGTGGCCTCGGCTCGGCCTAAGGTGGCCGGAGCCAGCCGGACCACCGCCGGCCTCGCCCTGCTCCCTCTCCTCTGTTCCTGATCGGGAGGAATGCAAGGAGGAAGAAGACATGGGCATTGACCTGGCCAGCTGGCCAGGTGGTCCCCATCTCATGCGCATGGACCCCACGTGTAAGCCTCTAAGCCACCGGCCCCACGTTGACCAGTCCACATTGACGTGGATCTGTGGAAACGTATTCCGCGGAATACATTTTCGCTGATCGAAAGCGTGTTTCTGTTTTGCGCTTCTGTCTTATCCACTTAGGGACTTATTTGTGATGAAATTTTTGCAAAAACGTCCCTAAACTTCAATCATCCATAACTTTTTATCCGTAGCTCCAAATGAGGTGAAACCAACGCTCACTTCTTCGTTTCGTCGAGCCCATTCTATTGGTCATGTTTTCTCTTTGGTTTGACACTATGGAAAATGACGTTGATGCCCTTGCCCTTATTCAGCCCCCTCCGAGAGAGAACGTTTTCCGGCGTTTCATTCCATGGCTTCACCGCACTTCTCCCCGGTGCCTTCTTCATCCCTAGGCAAGCCACAATACCCACTTGCATGATAGCAGTAGCCATGGTTTTCAACTTCAATATTTAATAAATGTTTGCTTGTTGAAAAGATGGTTATCGTTGTCCCGGTGATGTTCAGATTTGCATGTTCACTGTTCTGCTATGTTGTTTTATACTCTATGATCATGTTATACCTGCTAGTATTACCTTTCATATGTTTATGCTTGATAGTGGTACATGTTGATGTTGGAGATGGTCATGCTAGTCGGTATGCGATGATGCTCAGTGGATATGATTTATTGTTGATATGGTGGAAAGTTATGTGATACTCTCATGATGATGTTGATATCATGTTCAAGTATTATGGTTGGCATCATGTTATTTTATCATGACTCAGCATATTTGCATTCAAGTTAACCAGATTAAATTGAACTTGAACACCTGTTGGCTGAGTCATGGTGCCGCTTAATTGATGCTGACCAGTGCAACCATGCTTACCGGTGTGGGACGTTCCTAACTGGGTCTATTGTCGTGCCTCTGGTTGGTACCTCAATTTAGGGAAGGTTATGGGCGTGTGCTACCCTGATCAGGTAGGCGGAGTATTACCTTGTGAGTCTGTTGTTAAGTTAATTTTGGTACCGGATCCCAGTGTGGATCGTGGCCACGATGGTGGTCGAGGTGTCTGGAGGTAGACACGGGGCCACCCAGGACTAGCCCGGTGGGGTCTGAGTCGGAAGGGCCGGGAGAGTGTCATGAAAATAGATTGGTTTTGTCGGAACACTGTTGGTCCACCCGAATGGGAGAGTGAGGCCATGGGTTCTGTAGTGTGGGTACATTGTACTAACCTTTGCAGAGTGTATATTAATCTATCGATAGTCGCGCTCGTGGATAAGGGCCCAGGTCGAGAGAAGGTCACACCATGAGTCAACAGTAATAATAATAATGTGCTTAGTAATAGTGAGATAAGTTGGCCAAGTGTTGGTGATCGCCGCAAGGATCACGTGACATGTATTGGTCGGGTTGTGATCGCCGTAAGGATCACGATTTGGGACCCAGTGTTGGCCGGGGTTGTGATCGCTGTAAGGATCACGATGCTATCGAGGATACTGAGTTGTTGTATATTCGTGATGTTGTACGAGAGTCGTGGGTAAAGATCAAGCTCCTTGTGGTTATTTAATGATCGCTACGGTATTGTTTATGCCAAGCTTGATTTGATCCTAAGATGATCGTCTGATGTCTGAGGTTGGTAAGTGATGCCTATGTTGGTTACGAGGTAACCCGAGCAAAATAAGTGGTGCATATAGTGTCATTATGTTGCATGATAGTATTGTCGGATTAATATGTTCATGCGATGTTCATGTTGGGTTAGCTGTATCATGTTCATGTTATATTGTTCTGATGATCTCATGATAATCCCTGCTTAACCTATAATTGCCATTCTGTTGTCTGTCTTGAATGCTTCTGGTTATTTGTGAGCTTGCAAGTACATTCAATGTACTGACCTGGCGTGTCATGCCAGTTTGCAGGTCAAGCCGGATTTGATTGCTTGCTTGTCGTGGTTTCCGTTCGTGCGAGCTAGGATACGCTTTCCAGCCAAAGTCCTTGCAGAGTGGAGTTCACCACCGTTGCCATTGTTCCGCTGCTAGAGTTATTCCGCTGCTTCGAGTTGTTCTGCTGCTTGCATAGAGCAACTGAGGATGGCGTAGTGTCGCCGTACCGATGTTATTCATTGTAATATCAGAGACCTTGTATTCATATTCTTGTAATAATAAAGAGCTGGTTTGTTCTATGCTAAGCAGTGCCGTATTCCAGAAGACTTCTCCTTGATCTCTGGGCTGGAATACGGGGCATTCTGGTTTCTCTGAGACGGGGTGCCACATTAGCACTAATAATAACATGATATATTTTCTTCTCATCAAGATAAGCATACTTAAGATTATCAGGTAATGGTTCGAGTTCAAACACGGGATCACCCTTGGGTGGAGGGGGATCCCCAAGAATTTCAACGGGAAGGTTGTGTTTCAGCATAGGTTCCTGTTTAAGGAACACTTCATCTATTTCCCTTCTTTCCTTCATTGACATATCATTTTCATGGTCTAGCAAATATTGTTCTAATGGATCAGTAGGAGGCACGTCAATGGAAGCTAGACCAATAATCTTATCCTTACTAGGTGATTCTCTATCACGAGGTTGTCTATGAAAGTTAGCAAAATTAAACTCATGAGACATACCCTCTAAGCCAATTGTAACAGTATCCTTTTCACAATCAATCCTAGCACTAGCTGTATTCAAGAAGGGTCTACCAAAAATAATGTGACAAAAATCATCTTGTGGGGAACCAAGAACAAGAAAATCAGCAGGATATTTAACCTTCCCACACAAGACTTCAACATCTCTAACTACCCCAATTGATTTAATGGTATCCCTATTAGCAAGCTTAATAGTAACATCAATGTCTTCTAATTCAACGGGTGCAATGTCATGCATAATTTCTTTATATAAGTCATAAAGTATTGCACTAGCACTAGCACCCATATCACATAAGCCATGATAGCAATGATCTCCTATTTTAACAGAAATAACAGGCATGCCTACGACAGGTCTATGTATCTTAGTATCTGGTCTAGCAATATTAGTAGTCTCACCACAGAAATAAATAACATGCCCATCTAAATCATCATCCAAGAGATATTTAACCATAGCAATACTAGGTTCAACTTTGATTTGCTCAGGAGGTGTATAAGTCCTAGTATTACTATTACGAACAACAGCCAAAGTTTTAGCATGATCCTTTATCCTAACAGGAAAAGGAGGTTTCTCAACATAAGTAGTAGGAACAATAGGATCACTATAGGTGACAGTCTTTTCTTCAACAGTAATAGGTGCAACTACTTTCACTTCAACTGGAGGATTATATTTAAACCATTTATCCTTAGGGAGATCAACATGAGTAGCAAAAGATTCACAGAAAGAAGCTACTATCTCAGAGTCAAGTCCTTATTTAGCGCTAAATCCATGAAAAGCATCAGTATCCATAAAGGATTTAACACAATTGAACTTAGGTGTCATACCTGACTCCTTACTATCGTCGGAACCCCAGTCTTCGGAGTTGCGTTTAATTCTTTCCAATAAGTCCCATTTGAAATCAATAGTCTTCAGCATATAAGAACCGGCACAGGAAGTATCGAGCAGGTTGCGATCATTGAGAGAAAGATGAGCATAAAATTTTTGAATAATCATTTCTCGGGAGAGCTCATGATTGGGGCATGAATATAACATTGACTTAAGCCTCCCCCAGGCTTGAGCGATGCTTTCTCCTTCGCAAGGCCATAAATTATATATGTAATTACGATCACGATGAACAAGATGCATAGGATAGAACTTCTGGTGAAATTCCAACTTCAATCGCTTATAATTCCAAGATCTCGTATCACCACATAGCCTATACCATGTCAATACATCTCCCTTCAAAGATAAAGGGAAGACCTTCCTTTTAACAACATCATTGGGAATACCTGCAAGCTTAAATAATCCACAAACTTCATCCACAAAGATAAGGTGTAAATCGGGATGTAATGTTCCATCTCCTACAAAGGGATTAGCTAACAGTTTTTCTATCATACCCGAAGGAATCTCAACGTAAATGTTTTCAAAAAGTTCAGTAGGTTGAGGAGCAACTCTTTACTCTTCTGGTCGGGGTGAAGATACCCCGAACAAGCCCCTCAAAGGACTAGTTTCCATAGTGACTAGTTTCCTTACCAAGTTCCACACACCAAAAGCGCTACACTCCCCGGCAATGGTGCCAGAAAAGAGTCTTGATGACCCACAAGTGTAGGGGATCTATCTTAGTCCTTTCGATAAGTAAGAGTGTCGAACCCAACGAGGAGCAGAAGGAAATGATAAGCGGTTTTCAGTAAGGTTTTCTCTGCAAGCACTGAAATTGTAGGTGATAGATAGTTTTGTGATAAGATAAATTGTAACGAGTAACAAGCAATGAAAGTAAATAAAGTGCAGCAAGGTGGCCCAATCCTTTATGTAGCAAAGTATAAGCCTGGACAATTTCTTATAATGAGAAAGGAGCTCCCGAGGACACATGGGAATTATCGTCAAGCTAGTTTTCATCACGTTCATATGATTCGCGATCGGTACTTTGATAATTTGATATGTGGGTGGACCGGTGTTTGGGTACTGCCCTTACTTGGACAAGCATCCCACTTTATGATTAACACCTATTGCAAGCGTCCGCAACTACAAAAGAAGTATTAAGGTAAACCTAACCACAACATTAAACACATGGATCCAAATCAGCCCCTAACGAAGCAACGCATAAACTAGGGTTTAAGCTTATATCACTCTAGCAACCCATCATCTACCTATTACTTCCCAATGCCTTCCTCTAGGCCCAAATAATGGTGAAGTGTCATGTAATCGACGTTCACATAACACCACTAGAGGAAAAGACAACATACATCTCATCAAAATATCGAACGAATACCAAATTCACATGACTACTAATAGCAAGACTTCATCCATGTCCTCAGGAACAAACGTAACTACTCACAAAGCATATTTATGTTCATCAGAGGAGTAATAATATGCATAAAGGATCTGAACGTATGATCTTCCACCAAGTAAACCAATTAGCATCAACTACAAGGAGTAATCAACACTACTAGCAACCCACATGTACCAATTTGTGGTTTGGATACAAGATTGGATACAAGAGATGAACTAGGGTTTTGAGAGGAGATGGTGCTGGTGAAGATGTTGATGGAGATTGACTCCCTCCCGATGAGAGGATCATTGGTGATGACGACGGTGATGATTTCCCCCTCCCGGAGGGAAGTGTCCCCAGCAAAATAGCTCCTCCGAAGCCCTAGATTGGTTCCGCCAAGGTTCCACCTTGTGGCGGCGGAGTTTTGTCCCGTAAGCTTGCCCACGATTTTTTCCAGGGTAAAAGCCTTCATATAGCAGAAGATAGACACTAGGGGGCCACCAGGGGGCCCAGGAGATAGGGGGCGCACCCAGTAGGGGTGGGCGCCCCCCCACCCTCCTGGCCAGGGTGTGGGCCCCCTGATGTATTTCTTGCGCTCAATAATTCTTATTAATTCCAAAAACAGATTTCGTAGAGTTTCATGATTTTTGGAGCAGTGCAGAATAGGTTTCCAATGTTTGCTCCTTTTCCAGCCAGAATTCCAGCTGTGGGCATTCCTCATCTTCATAGTAAACCTTGTAAAATAAGAGAGAATAGCCATAAGTATTGAGACATAATGTGTAATAACAACCCATAATGCAATAAATATTGATATAAAAGCATGATGCAAAATGGACGTATCACAGCGCCACACGTCCGTCCCTTCGCCGCCCACCATTGCTATATAAACTACTACGCCGGCCATAGTCACAGTCATCCGCATCTGTTCCCTTTCTCCTGTCCACACCACTACTGCCCACCATGGCTTCCTCGCGCTCCAGCACTCTTCGGGACGGGTGGACAACGAACCACAAGGAGATGGTAGCCATCGCCACCGACCGGCTGGCCGGCAGGCAGCCGGAGGACGACGACGTCTCAATGGAGTGTGATGCCCAGATAATTAAGCTACAGTAATCCCCCGCTAATGGTGCCATGTCATCACATTACTGTTGTTAATCCTCACTTGATCGAAATCTTAGTTCGAACTCAAATTCAAATTAGAGCCCGAAATTCAAATTTCTCAAACATGCAAAATAAAATGTTCAAAGTGTGGCAAATATTCCCTAACTAATTGTAGTGGTGAACCAACATTTTTATAAAGTGGTTTAATGCACTAAAGTAATTAAAACAATGGTTTAAATAATTATTTAAATGCGTTTCAAATAAGAAATAAATGCAAACTATTTTAAAAAAAGTACCAGGTTATTTGTGGCAGTGTCCTAATTGCTAATTCTAATTTAGGGACTTAGACCATATTTTATAAAACCTAAAATAAAATAAAACTAATTAGAAAACAGAAAGGTTTTAAAAGGTTAGAGAGAAAGCAAAAGCAAAAAAATAAAACTTCCCTGACCCCCCCATGTGTCTCGGCCCACCAGGCAACCTGGCTCCCCCTGGGACTCGGCCCACTCCCACTGGCCGGCCCACCTAAACCGGCCCATCCACCCCACTACACCTACCCCCACCCCAACCGAACCCTAGCCACGAACCCCCACTCCCCACTCGGTCCATTCCTCCCCTCCCTCGTCACTCCCCCTTCCACGACCCCGATCTGGATCGGGACCCCGCCTCCCTGACGACGCCCGCCGCCGCCGGACCTTCACCCCGTCGAACGCCGTCCCCTGCCTCCTCCCAGGCGCCCCCACTCGACTGGATCGGGGAGGGGCCAGATCCCGCGCCGCCCCATTGCGCCTTGACGCCGGCGCCCATCCCCTGCGTCTTCGCCTGTCATCGCCGGACTGCCACTGCCTCGTCCTCTCCCTCATCGGACCTCCTCGAACCTCCCCGAGCCGTCTGCCTAGACCCCACGCTCCCGCGGTGAGCTTCTGCGCCGAACGCGCCATCCCTTGTCCCCCTTTCGACCTCGTCGACCTAGTCACCGCCGTTCCCGCCTGCGGTCGGTGTGCTCCGGCCGTGCCTGTTGCGTGCTCACCGCGCCTCTCTACTCGTCGCTCTCCTGTGGCTTCGACACTGCCCGCAGTGCCCTCGACCGCTTCCCTGGATGCCTCTCCCCGCACCGTCTTGCCTGGCACCGCACCTGCGGTGGACCCTACGGCCCCGCCTCTCCGCCGGCCACCCCGACCACCACCGCGGCCCCGCACGGCAATCGCCCCGCTCTCCCCTACCGCTCCGGCCCGCTGTCGGCCCCGTCCGCCGCTCGGTCGCCTCGCCGGCGCCGCTCGCAGCCCGGCCGACCTCGCCGTGGCTGCGGCCCCTCCGGCCGTCGCCGTGGCCTCACCCCTGGCTGGCGCCCCCTGTCGTCCCGGGCAAGCACCCACGCGCCCGCATCCAGCGCCCGTGCCCGCATCGGCCCCCTGGGCAGATGACAAGTGGGGCCCAGCCCCCAAAAACAATTTAAAAAAAGAAATGTATTTAAATAATAATAATAATAATAATAAGTAATTAATTAATTAGGTAATTAATTAATTAATTAATTATGTAATGAATTAACCTAATTAAATCTGTTTAGTACCTAATTAACTTGTTTAGTTAATTAAAACTGTTAATTAGTTGTTAGACTATGACAGAACGACCCCACACGTTAGGGTTGACTTTGGTCAGCTCTGTTGGCTGCTAACATCATGATGACGTCAGGCTGACGTCATAATTCCAATTTTGAATTAATAATAATTTCTGAATATTAATAAAACTTTGAAAATTAATAGAAATTAAACCGTAGCTCGGATGAAAATGTTTTCTACATGAAAGTTGCTCAAAACGACGAGACGAATCTGAATACACGATCCGTTTGTCTGCCACATGCCCCTAACTACCTGGACATGCAACTTTTCCCCTCCGTTTCATCTGTCCGAAAATGCCTAACTCCGGGAAAACTTTCCTGGATGTTATCCACCTTCGCCGGTAATGTGTAGCACCGCGTTAGAACACGTCTAGCTCTTCCTGTTGTCCTGTTATGCTCTTGCTTGCTACGTATTTACTGTTTCTTCCCCCTCTTCTCTCCGGTAGACCCCGAGACTGCCGCTGATGCCCCTGTGATCGACTACGTCACCGACGACCCTCCTTCTTGTCTGAGCAACCAGGAAAGCCCCCTCCTTTGATCATCCCGATATCGCCCATTCTATACTCTCATGCTTGCATTAGATTTTGCTACTATTATTGTTTGCTCCTATTCTGATGCATAGCCTGCTTTTGTACCTGCTTTTGTTACCTACCTGCTTATCCTAAACTGCTTAATGTAGGTTGGTTAGTGATCCATCAGTGCCCCCACTTGTCCTTGTTGCCCCTGCTTCATCATCGACGCCTCGATCGACGTGATCGACGACTAGAGCCCAACACCTCATATCACATCACGCCCCTTTAGTTGTTCGACTCTTCAGAGCTACTATCAAGTGCCGAGGGTGATCCCTCATAACGCACACCTAATGATAATTCTGTAGTGTAGTTATTCGGTCGTGGTCATCGAGGGTGATTTCCTCTTTCACCATTCCCGATATGGCTCTGTCGTTCAACACCTCAAGTGTGAACCTCGAGGGTGGTCCCTCTTACGTTCACCTCGATGATTACATTGAGTGGAATCCACCGGGGGTGATTCCTCGGGTTTTCCCCTTGATGTTTGGACACACAGTTACCTTGACTTTACTGGAGATCGTTGTGAAAGTTGGGCGGGCCCGGAGAGCACCCGTGTGATGTGACAGTGGCGGCTGGCTGTTTAGCGGTATCACCCGGGAGGGGGTGATAGCTTCGAACTTGTCCCGACAGCCATCACTCCTTTTAATAATGCACTATCAGGTTTGGGTATTTGTTCTGAGTTGGCCTTTGGCCTTTAGCACTAACCACCACGCAAGAATAGTTATGGGCCTCGACGTCGCAGTATCAGCCGAAGCTTTGTCAGATGTCCAGTTCAGCAGTGCGGCATGGTAGGATCATGCTGGCCATCCGAGGCGGTGCTGGTATCCACCCTGCTCGCAATGACCCGGAGTGCTGCGGGCGATGGGCCCAAGAACCCAGAGTGCTTAGGATGTAGACCGGCGGGGACCTCTCTGCTGAGCCTAGGTAGGGCTGGCCGCGACGTGTTGATCTTCCGAGGGCAGGCATTAACCCCAGAAAGGTGTGTCCAGCTAGAGTGATCGAGCATGTTGGGTAACGTGGTGCACCCCTGCAGGGAAGTTATATATTCAAATACTGTGTCCACGGTAATGGACGTTCAGACTTATATCCTGATCTTATACAACTACAAATGGATACTTGAGATATGTGGATCCGAGATTGCTTTCTTGCAGGGAGTCTAGGAAGGATCTCTGGGCATTAATGTTACAACATGCTTGTTAATTATAAACTGCTATTCTTTACTCTTCTACATGCTACAAGATGCTCAGAGCTGCGTGAAGATGCTAGTCTTTGATAGGCTAGGCTTTCCCCCTCTATTCTGGCATTCTGCAGTTCAGTCCACAGATGCAACCCTTCCATTTGATACAAATGCATACTTAGTATAGATCTGATGCTTGCGAGTACTTTGGATGAGTACTCACGGTTGCTTTGCTACCCCTTTTCCCCCTTCTTTCTTATTTCCGGTTGATGCAACCAGATGATGGATCCTTGGAGCCAGATGCCACCGCCGATGGATACTACTACATGGAGGCCGCCAAAGACCAGGAGTAGTTAGGAGGTCCCAGGCAGGAGGCCTTGCCTTTTTGATCGTGTTGCTTTTGTGCTAGCCTTCTTAAGGAAAAACTTGTTTAACTTATGTCTGTACTCAGATATTGTTGATTCCGCTGACGCTTGTGTATCGAGCTTATGTATTCGAGCCCTCGAGGCCCCTGGCTGGTAATATAAAGCTTGTATTGTTTTATTTGTGTCTAGAGTTGCGTTGTGATATCTTCCCGTGAGTCCCTGATCTTGATCGTACACATTTGCGTGTATGATTAGTGTATGATTGAATCAGGGGCGTCACATGGAGAACATGGTAGTCGACGATCCGGTGCCAACCCCCTCCTCCGCGCCATCCTCGCCGGTGCATTGCACCATGACCATCGGTGAGGCCCATGCCCAATATATGGACACGGTGAGGCAGATGCGTGAGGAGCAGTTCCGGGAGGCGCATGCCGACGCTGCCTACAACCACCATCTCCTCCAGGAGCACCTGCAGGTGGAGGAGCAGATCGCCGCGGAGCGGGCGGAGTAGGAGGTGCTGCTCGACTCGTACCGCTCCACCCGCGAGGGCCGCCTCGAGCGCTGGTGGTACCGCATGCGGGTGGCGGAGGCTGCGGCTGCCTACAAAGAGGGCGATGAAGCGGGGGAGGCGTTGTTTGGCGAGACCGAGGATGAGGCAGAGGACAATGCCAGCTCCGACGAGTGCCCGCTCTATTGGCGTCGACGAGGCCCTGCTCCGCTGAGGCCTCGTGGCACCAATAACGAGGCAGTGGACACCGCCGGCTCCGCCGAGGCCCCGCCTCGCCAACAACGAGGCAGAGGACATCGCCGGCTCAGCCGAGGCCCCACCCTGCCGGCAACAAGGGGTAGGATTTCCACCGCTTCACCGAGGCGTTGCCCACCGGCAACGAGACAGAGGACATCGCCGGCTCCGCCGAGGCCCTGCCCCGCGAGGAAGAGTAGAACACGGTAGGCCGCCGCCGCTCGGGTCCAAGTAAGGCCACCGCTGCTACCCTCTAGTTGAAGCCAAGCTAGGTGGGTTGACCATTGTCGGCCGGTTAGCTTCTTGGCGGCGACGTGGAGTCGGAGAGCTGTGCTGAAGAAGAACACTGCTTCTACTTAACTGCTGGAGCATTTGGCTGACTGACATGTGGGCCCAACATGCCACATGTCAGTTATGCAACTACACCTGCAGTTAAGTCACTGAAGCTTCTGTTCGGCTCAGTGGGACACAAGTGGGTAGCTTCGGTTAATTAATTATACCTCCAGCGCACCCCTTTTTAGTTTAAGAATGTATGAAATGTAATGAAATTCGGCATGTTTATATGAAATCCGACCGTGTATGAATGAATTTATTTCGATTAGTTCGAATTCCTGTATCACCGGCATTGGATGAACATGCAAAACAATACGTACTAGCATTATTCCCAGTGTGATCACCTCGTTTGCAGCAGTTTCACATGTACTCCCTCCGGTCCTTTCTAGTCTACATACAAGTTTTGTCTGTAGTCAAAGTATCTCTACTTTGACCAATCTTATAGAAAAAAGTATGCACTTTCACAATGTGCGAAGTAAAAAGGAAGAGAAGGAGTACAAAGAGTTTGAGAAGCTTTTTAGCGTTTCTGTACATTGCAATCAAACACACAGGGCTGGCAATTCATAGAGAACATTCAAAACAATCGATGATTATGCATCTCAGTGACTCACATGTCAGAGGCAATATTTACTTCACAACTAAATAATAAAGAAAAAAATTGATCGACGCTGCTGACAGCAAAGGGCGTCCCATTCGAAAATATCAAACGCATGTCTTGCTAAAATCAATGAGCAAAATTTGACAAGGTTGTCCCATTCCAAAATATAAAATGCCTATGATTGTGGAATGGGCAGGGTTTGCCATCAGTTCGGACATTGACATGGCACCTCGTGCTAAATAAACCAGCTGTTCTTTTTGTGCAGTTCCACCAAAATCAACCAAATTCGCACGTAGCTTGTATGATTTCGCCCTTATATGTTGCAACGCCCTGAACTTATCGACACATCCTTTCTTGTGGTGGAAATGAATGATTCTATGTATTCATGAACATTTTGTGCAGTTCCCATTGAAATCAAGCTGAGCACCCCTGGTTGCACAAATACAGAAAAAGTGATTAGTATAAAGCAAACTGTACTATGAATTGACAGTTTAAACATGCACCTACATGGTCCATGTAGAGCACACTTTTAGAAAAATGGAACTCACCAGAATGAATCCTAGAACAACATTGTACCCGTGCATCACAAGTAAAAAATGGAGATTTGTCAATCCTTCTGAGCTGAAGTTAGTTTGGTCTTGTGGGGAGTAATGTAACCATCCTTCAACTGCTCCTTCTGATGAGAAGATAGACATGGATTCTTCATCCTGGCATAATCGGAACTAGTCACTTCACGTACTCCATATTCTTCTTCAGAGGAAGATGATCCTGTTGTGCAAAGACAAGAGGACTACTAAATGCTAGCATCCCTGTTTGCTCGAAAAAAGGAAAGGAAATATTTAAAACAACATAGATGAAGCACTTCTCAAGGACAATACCACTTTTTCATGACAGTATCTAAACAGTAGCACATCACCAATAGAGATGACAAAGCTCAATCATATGGACGAAATCAGTGGGCGAGTACCAACCTTTGTCAGGAGGCTTATTGTGTAGAGCATACAGATGAAGCACTTCTCCGGAACCATCTATTGCTATCTATGATGGTGGCCACGCTTACTATATACTCCTCGATTAGTTTAATGTTTCCAACATCTTCTTGTGCAGTTCCACTAAAATATATGGTATCTTCAAAGAAGATCCCTGTTTGCACAAGTAGAGATAATTATGTATTACATTAAGAGTGGCATCAAATGAGTGGCAAAACAATTGCTCGTTCCAGCCATAGCAATAAATTAAGATGCAAAACTATATCATTACTTGTGTCATCACAGTTCCAGTGCTTCATTACAGCACTGGGAGTTGATTTTTGTTTTTCTTCCACTTGTTCTTCCCCTTCATCACTTGGTTCAATAACAGACAAGCTTAGCCTTCAATGTAAGATTTGGCATGTCAATTAGGGAGCAAAAGTATAGTACTAAACTTAATTTTCTGATGAAAGTGGAAAAATACAGGCCAACAGTTGTGAAATATCCTTATCTTACCTCAATGGGATATTACGGTGCACATACAGATTGGAAGTCTTGTCTCCATTTGTGCAGTTCACTAAAATCAAGCAACATTATCGTACAAGTAGCACAACATATGAAAGCACACTGCAGAATCATGTGAAAGAAGGCTAGTACTGACCTCTCATGATGCGGAATTCAAACAACTCACAAGAAGAAGATCTGAACCAAATTTGCCAACACAGATAGGAAGTAAGATCTCCTCTTGTGCAGTTCCACTAAGATCAAGCAATCAAGTAACGTTGTCGGTGTGACATTTTGGTTGAACTGCACAAAACACTCTTAAAATAATAGTGTTTTGTGTAGTGCAACAAAAGGTCACAATGGCAACGAGGTGAAGTAGATAACCCTGTTTACGTAGAGGTGCAAAGGAAACAATTAGTGGTCAATAATGGTGGATGACACAGAAGCCAACAAAAAGAAGCATCTACCTTATCTAAATGGGAAAGAAAGCAAGATAGTAGCATTTCTCAAACGGTGGCATTGATTAATATTAACATAGAGATTATATTAACAATAAAATTCGTTAAACATGAATTTGCTTTTAACTGTGGCAATGCATCAATTTTCCAATGGAATTATTAGAGGGTGTTTGTTTACAGGGACATTTTGGTGTAGGGACTGAAAAATTCCATGTCAGTCCCATCTAAACCAAACAGGAGGGACTTTTAGGGACTAAAAGTGGGCATTTGGGACTAAAGAAAGAAGACCCCGAGGGAGTCTTTTGGGACTTTTTCCAACAGCTGCCCCTGCCACGCATCGCACCTTGTCTCTATTAGTTCATTACTAGGGGTAACATGGTCTTTTAGTATGTCATTTAATAACCTCTAGTCCATGTTTAGTCCTTGGAACCAAGCAAGTAGGGACTAGGGAGTTTTTAACTAAACAGGGCCTTAGATTAACAACAGCTAATGAGTTGCATGGGACAGTGGACGCACCAGCACCATGTGCATCTACCGATGTACTGTGGTCATGCACAGTCTGTTGCAACAAAGAACAAACAACCATGGAGCATATTTGTGTTGGTCCCAGTTTTGTTATCTTTAGACACCTTTCCCTATGTGAGCGCAGCAAATCTAGTCCCGCTCAAACTCTACAGCCTTGTCCCCCAAAACAAAAGATCAGTTCATTACAGATGTGCGTACTGTGTTTGTCATTGTTTTCCCTTTTCGACCAACATAGGTGCTGGATAGCCAGTCTGTACTAGTACTTTCGCCCCTTCCTTTCCTCTTTGAACCACGTCCTAGATATATGCGATACAACTTTCCCCACTACTTTCCCCCATTCCTTTCCTCTTTGAACCACGTCCTAGATTCATGCTATACAACTTTCCCCCTTCATTTCCTCTTTGAACCACGTCCTAGATTCATGCTATATACAACTTTTCGCACTACTTTCCCCCACTCATTTCCTCTTTGAACCACGTCCTAGATTCATGCTATACATGTAGCTAGAGCAATGCATGTGGAGTAAGTAAATTATACCTTAAGGTTCTTGAAGTGTGGTTCGGTGGGCGACGGGACAGCGGTGAAGAAGAAGGGGTCGGAGGCCCTCCCGCGCCGCTGTTGGGTGAAAGTGAACAGCTGCACCGATAGTGGATTCCCTCCCTCGCCAACGGCGACAGCGTTAAGCCTCCTTCCCTTCCCGACGGACGGATCCTGCCGGCCCTGTGAGCAGCAGTGAGGGGAGAGAGAGGCCAACGGAGTCTTGTTTAGATCTGGAGAGGGCGAGAGAGTGTGAAGTGAGCAACTACAAGCGTTAAGGCTCCAACGTGTATATATATACTTGAGAGAGAGTATGAAGCATGCAAACCCTAGAAAACAAGCGCCGAGGCTGCAACTTATACGTGATGAGGTGATTATACAGTCACTACGAGATCGTATAGCTCCGTATCCATCCATTTTGACTAGTCAAAGAATCCTCCTCGCACAAATTATGCTCAAGTGCAGTTATCGAACCCGAGACCTCAAGTTTGATGAGCGAACAGGCTAACCAGCTACACAACCCTCCCGTTATGTTCAGTGAGAGGAAAATAACCTTTTATACATTCCTGCATTCGTGTGACAAGCATGCCGTGTTTTGTGTGTGTGTGTGGGAGTCATTGGGATTTCAATCATAATCGTGTCATGTGGCTTTGGTGGTAAGACTATCCATAGTGGTGCAGAAATAATGCAGCCTTAGTCACCTTACCTCTCTCCACGTAGTACGTTGGGTCCCACCAGTCTGAGGGTGAAACAAAAAAATTAATAAGAAAAATTAAAAGCGCCAGCGGTGTATCTTACCTCACACATCTCGCTACTGCTCGAGAACACTGTCCAATTGATCCCTCTGTTCGCTCACGTACTATTTTAAGTGAATCCTTATTATAACATGCACACAATTTTGGGCACTTGTATTCGACTTAAGTCAGTGTGCCACTGTATCTCGTATACTTACTACTCCCTCCGTCTAGGTGTAATAAGTCACGTTAGAAGGTGCAATGGGACCAAGGTGCGTGCGTGCGTGCGTGTGTGTGTGTGTGTGTGTGTGTGTGTGTGTGTTTAACAGCATGTGTGTGTGTTAGATAGAGCGACAGATCGACCTACTCCTACAGAGAGATGGTGTGTAGTGTACGATTTTAGCCGCGAGAGTCGGTGCATCCTCTCGTTTCCGGTAGGGACATGCGGACATCTGCCACGCCCGCTCCTGACGAGCCTGGCCCACCCAAAGCCCCTCAATCGCCCGTGCGCGCTTCCCGCCCGAAACAGTCAGCACCGCTCCAAAGAATCGGTGCCGCATTCATGCCCGGGCAGAGCGGACCTGACCTCTCACTAGCGCAAGAGTGATGGTTGCTTTGTCCGTCCAACTTACTACTGGGTCTATGTGATTTGACGGCTCATTGGTCTTTATTACTGAGGTGGTAGGACTGCTGGATGTCCCACGCTTTCGGCGAAAGGAGGTACTACTACCTCCGTCCTGGTTTATTGGTCCCCATAATATTTTGTGTCAAATTTTTACCATAGATTTAACTAAGTAAATAATAATGCATGTTAGCAAAAATTATATTCCTGGATTCGTATTTGAACATAGTTTTGAGAGATACTATTTTTGTTACATGCATTAATATTTTTTTAGTTAAATCTAAGGTCAAAGTTTTGCACAAAATACTAAAGGGACTAATAAACCAGGACAGGGGTAGTACTAGATTACAATTTTCTCCATTCTTACAGCGGAGGAGTGCAAGAGCAGTGAAAACACGTAGGCTCAGTGATTACATGGCCCACCTCACACTATCACCGTGCGACACCTAACTCTTTACATAGTACTCCCTCCGTTCCTAAATATTACTAGATGAGTCCCCGCGCGTTGCCGCGGAACAGCCGTATATCTCTTTGCGCAAAATTATCGATTTCATAGAACTAAAAAAAGCTCTATAACCGCATGACAAATGTGGTAGCCAAACTAAATAAACTCCCATCATCATTAGATCATCCCACGTAAGGAAAAAGATCAGCCAACTCCTACTGCATAATGGGATTATATTTTTCTTTTTGACATGTTAATGGGACTTAAAAGCTCACTTACATGCATGCTACCGGTGCATGCTTGCATGCAGACATGTTGACGTGATTTAAAACCCACTCACATGCATGCCACAGTATTTTTGCATGCTTGCATGTGGCTTAGTGCGGAGCCTCTCAACGTCTAGATCAGACGACTATTATGGACTGATTTAGTTCATCTAACGGCTACATTAATTTTGATGATGTGGCTCAAGAAGAGGATAGAGAATTCCTAGTAGTGGGGGCTAGTTATTACTAGTAGATAAGTCTTTGTAGAGATTCCACTAGGTGAACTACATATGGAACAAAATGAATGAATCTACACTTAAATGCATCTATATACATCCGCATGTGGTTCATGGTGAAATCTCTACAAAGACTTATATTTAGGAACGGAGGAAGTACTAGTATAGTACGTACTGTAATTTATCGGCGAGATAAATTTGTACAATGCTATGAAGCTTCCAGCTTCTGTTACATGTATCTTGCATCCAAGGTTGCCCGTTACAACATTTCATCAAATACAAAGGAGACTAACATGCATGCTATTGCATCTCAATGATTGACAGATCATAGCAAATATGTACTCCCTCCGTTCCAAATTAAGTGTCTCAACTTTGTGCAAACTTTAGTACAAAGTTGTACTACTACTAAAAGTTGACACTTATTTTGTAACAGAGGCAACTAAAGAAAAAAACGATCCATGCAGTCCCTAGCCCTTGAACCGTGAACCCTAACCAGGCTTCAATTTGCTGGCAACGTTCGAGCTTCCTAATAAATGAAGTTTGCAACCTTTTGACCACCGGATCATTTTGTGCAGTTTCACCAAAATCGAGATGAGCATCCCTGTGGCAAAGAAATTGAAGAAGTGTGATTAGAATAAGATTACTGGGACTAGTTGATGAGATATAAACTCATCACAAATACAGTATGTAGAAGCAAGTAGAGGTATGTGCGGGGCAAAGAAGTAGATAAATATCCACAGGGAGTGATGTGGGCAGCTGGAGCAGTGGTGCAAGCCGACTATAAAGGGAGTTGTACCTGAGGGACGTAGCTCAACCTTGAGGAGGGCGGCGGGAGGCGGCAACTGCCCATGTTGTGGCAGTGAGCAAGGGACGAAGGCAACCTCACCGGCTTTGTGAGAGAGAACGGCGGGGACCCCTGATCGGGACGTGCCGACAGTGGGTTTTCACCGTTGGCGACGGCGACCCCATCTACACTAAGCATCCACCCCTTCCCCCAGCGGACGTGATCCACCGGGATGTTAGAGATGTGGCCACAGTCGTTTTGTGCGAGAGAGTGTGAAGAGAGCAACCCCAGCAAGTAACCGTGTAGGCTGGCCCATCCTGACTATGTATATAGTGGAGCGGTTTCCTTTTCTCTCCATATGAACCTGTCATATTGCGTACATGCCACTGAAAAAAAACTTTATTTATAAATGACGCGGCACCTACTACTCGTTCTCCTATAACCTTGCGCTTGGCATCTCCAAAATATTAACCTTGCGATTGGCCGCCTCTTCGGGAAGTTGAGCAATAATGGTAGTGCAGTATATATCGTTCTGTCTATATGAGACCGAATGAATTGTTGCACGTCCACTACGTGGTGAGGGTCGAGGGGTGAGGGAGAGTGCTAGATACGGAGCAAAATGAGTGAATCTACACTCTAAAATACGTCTATATACATCAGTGTTTGGAGTATGTACTAGTAGTTCATATTGAAATCTACTAACGGACATATATATATTCAAAACAATATGATATAATCTCTATAACCAAGGTAGTAGGGACGAGGAGTAAACAGAGGGAGTAGTAAATTTTTCTCCTCATCCTGCGAGCCACCGCGCGCATGGCCGAGGGAGCGGGTGTAAGGCGGAGCAAGCTTCACCTCATCCTGCGAGCCACCGCGCCCGTGGGCGGGGGAGACGGTGTACTAAGCAAGCTTCTCCTTGTTCTATGAGTTGATGGGACACATCAAATGTACTCCAGTGTATAGAGCCTTGCCTCTAAGGTAGGCCCCACATGGTTTGCCTCTTTTTTTAATTTAACATAACGCGTCAAGTCACAATTTGTTTGTTCACCCGTGGTAGACGATCCTCCCTCCACCAAGTGGACAGCCAATACACGTGCCAAATTACCACGTGGGCTGCCTTTTTCGTACAGAAATGAGCTCCACCGTGTACCCGCGCGGGTGTGGTTGGGAAAGAGACGGGAGTACGTGCGCCGTGCATGCACCTATTCTCTTCGTGCACGTCCCCCACCTACGTGGGGGTGTGTGAGAGAT
>NC_057798.1:346745072-346747870 GCF_018294505.1 Triticum aestivum
CGATGTGTGTGGGGGGAGGGGGTGGGGGGAGGGGTAGGCAGAGGCCTAACTATAGAGGTCGAACGACTCGTATATGTGTTGAGAAGGAGAGACCGAGCTATGTCTTGAGGGAGATCGGTCGACATCCACACATAACTGAAGGACGGGAAATATGATGGGACAGAGAGAGAGAGAGAGAGAGAGGAGAGAGAGAGAGAGAGGAGGGAGAGGGGTAGAGTGCTGGATGGGTGATGGAGTTGCTTCTCGAAGATGGCCGGAGAGGCCTACTAGACAAACTGAGGGTGGAACTGCAATGTTATCAATAAGAGTGGGGATGTGTTTCTGTGTGTGCCTGTGCGTGATAGATCTATCAGGACGCATCCATGGATGATGAAGGGGAACCATGTGTTTGGTAAGCAAACCTAACTAGATCGATAGATCAATTGTTGTTTGTCGGAGGAAGGGGGAGACACAACTAATGAGGTAGATCGATCGACGCGTGGGTAAAAGCGAGTTATAAGGACCTAGCTAGTTATATGTATAGCGAGAGATCGGTCTGTGTACATCCATTTGTTGGAGGCAAATAAGGCCTAGCGAGACGGATAGACAGAGAGATGGAGCTAGGAGGTGGTGCGAGAGGCCCAGCTACTAGCTAGATAGGGGGGGGGAGTGTGCGGTGGTGAGATCGATGAAAAGAGGGGCGAGAGTTTACACGTGTGTGTGACCGTATGAGAGACACGAGGCAAGGTCACATAAAGGAGGAGATTGAAGGTGTGTGTGTATGTTGTAGGCAGGCATCGCTGGAGAGGTTTATCGATCGGTGTGTGACGGAAAGGAGTTGTGGAGACTCCGGGAGAACGACCTAAAGAAAATAAATGAATGTGCCCGGTGGATAGAATGTCGAGGGAGTGGGAGAGCGAGGAGGGCGTGTGCATGCACGAGAGAAAGTTAGTGGTAGCTACAAAGGTTAGAGGATTGTGTGGGTGTAAGAGACTAAAAAAGATCATAATTTGATATGAAAGCGGATTCATATATTTGAATAGGAGATCATAGTGTTTTAAACATATGCATGCATGAATATAGCGGTGATACACGTGATGTGCACATGTTATACCATAATGTGATAATGCATGGCGTTTGCAACTCACAGCTAAATGCTGAACAATCTAAACCATACTATACATCAAACAATCTCACATTTTATTTGAATTTGTGATAATGTGTGGCGTTTGCAGCTTACAACTAAATATCGAACAATCTAAACAATACTATATATCAAACATTCTCATATTTTATTTGAATTTGTGGTAATGTGTGGTGTTTGCAACTCACATCTAAATACTTGTAGGCGTAGGGGGCGGGGCACCATATATAATGTGATAAACACATTATACATATGAGACATGGTTTAGATTATGAAGATCTAGCTAGAGCTAGAAATGTAATGTGATTTGAAATCAACATAAAGTGGATTCAAAAAATCAAGTTCGAGTTCATATAGTACACATAGTTCATATGTAACTCGATACTAATCATGTGGTGTGTTGTGAAGATAATACACAAACGATGGTTTAACTTGACAATAATGATGATTGTAGATCTTATTAAAACAGAGAAACGAATTCAAATGCTTTGACTTCACAACAATCATTACTGTAGATCTTATTCAAATAGAGAAACGAATTCATATTTAGTTCATATTGAAGCGGTAGTATATACGTTTGGAATGTACTAAAACGTTCATTTGAGTAGTAGGTTGCATGCATTATACACGTAGCAAAATATTTTAATTGAACATAACATGAATTCAAAGTTTTGAATGACATTTGTAGTGCACATTGATTTGGTACAGTACGCGTTAGGCTTGTCCGGAAATTTCAACCCGCGCCTTGTTAGCCCGAAATATTTAAGATATATCTTTGTCTCGTCGTGCTCCGACAACTCCCTCCATCTCAACCCATGCCTTGCTATTCCTAAATTACAACGCGCGCGAAAACTCCCACCTCCTATGAAATCCCGACATGCAAAATGCCCATGGTACCCCTGAACCGAAAGAACCGCCTAAAATCGGTGGGGGTACTTTCGTAACTTACCGCACATTTCGGAAAAGCGCGTCCCTAAGCCATGATTCCCCACTGCCATCCCATCCACCCACCCATTTGTACACCGAGGCCACAAAAACCCGCGATGAAGCCCCACACCCTGCTCCGTCGGCCACCCAGCCGGAGCCTCTTCCCCGATGACGTCGTCCACAGCAACACCTCATCCACCGTACCGGATGAGGATCTGTCGTCAATCTCATCGTCCCGCCGGTTCAGCCACCCCGTACTCCACCTCCAAGGAGCTGCCCCGATGTTCCCCTCGTCTTTCGTGCCACCTCCATTCCCACATCGCCATCTTCACCTGCACCACCGAAAGAGCATCATCATCACTGTTTCCTCGGATGAAGTTGCGGCCTAATCGGCGCCACCAAAGAGGTTGTACACTAATCATTGCATTTTCTTCTTGATTCGATCTCACGGTGCTGCCGGCGCTCGGTCCCGAGCCGACACGGCATGGCTCCATCCACGGTGGTGTCACCGGCCACTTCCTCCACAATGTCGCTCCCTCGGCAGCGACGTCCACATTAGTAGGAGCTGCTGCTGCTTTAGCTCTCGCTCGCGCTGCTGCTCTGCTCTTGCTCTCGGTCCCCTGCCTGGTCTGCTCTTGCTATTGCTCTTGCTCGCGTTGCTGCTCTCGCTCTTGCTCTTGCTTGCGATGCTGCTCCGATTTAGCTACACTTCAGTCGACTGAATCGACTTTTGGGTCAGTCGATTTTC
>NC_057798.1:346748343-346750544 GCF_018294505.1 Triticum aestivum
CTCAGGGGGGTGGAGGTTGAAGATGAACTGCAGGCCCTTGATTTCGTATCCAACGGCTGCAAAATCGACTGACCAGAGATGAAAAAGTCAGTTGACCGACGTGTAGCCTCACCTTGCTAGTGCGTTCAGTTTCGACAGCAAAATTCAGTTTCGACAGCAAAATTCAGTTTCGACAGTTAAGTTCAGTTTCAACAGTTAAGTTCTGTTTTGACAGTTAAATTCAGTTTCGATAGTTAAGTTTAGAGATGAGCGGCTAATGTATTTTACATCTAGCACTTTGTGGTTATGTATTTTACATCATGTATTGGAGATGCTATTAGAATTCCACTCAGGTTAATGTTGTCTCTCTTGTCCTGCTTCAGCCTCGGCGTTGTACAACTCACCGGAGCTGCTCCAACGACGAAACCCTCCATCACAGTGAAGCAGTACCTCGGGCTCCATCTCCAGACGCCTAAGATCTTCTTCCCCTCCTCCGACAGCCAAGTCAGCCGGAGCATCCTCACCGGCCAACCCAATCACGCTGAGATCGACATGGCTTCGCCAAAGAGGTTGTACACTTGTTGCATCTCTTTTTTACTCTACATGTTATATATATTGTCCACTGAGCACACAGATTTGTTCCTTTAGTGTCTCCTTGAAATAAAAAATGTAGGAATTTTAATTTTCACTTGTCCTCCTTTTCAAATTCTTATTCATGAAGCACAAGACTAAGAGATAGTAGCATAATAGCATTATAACCATACATTTTCTTGTGGTTTGACTTAATCTCACCATGCTTCTTTGCATCCTGTGATCTTCCAACTGTTGTGAATCAAACACCCAGATTGGCAGAAATCCTGTGTTTTCAAATTCTCTGTTTTGCATGTGCATTCCTATCCTATTCCTGTCTATTTCCTGTCCCTACATTGTTGGAATCCTCCAATTCAAACGAGCCCTTACAGAATTACTTCTCTTACACATAGTTGTCAAAGAAAACCTTGCATGGTTTGTCCCTCTCCTGCTGCGCCGTCGTCCACCCTAGCTCAGCTGCTCCAACAACAGAAGGGTCCAGCACAACAGGGATCCGGCCTCCAGACTGTCTTTCGCCGCCTCAGATCTTCTTCCCCGCCGCCGGCAGCCATGAAAACTGCATTACCATCATCAACCGAGCAGATGACCTCGAGGACTACACGGGTCCGCAAGAGAGGTCGCACTCTTTCGTGTCTGCTTACGTTATGCATCGCTTAATATTACATGCTACTTTATCGTCCTGTTCACCGGTTAGACTCTGAGTCAGCTCCAAACTAATGCTCAAACTTGAGTTTTTAAATGGCCGTGGGGTAATCGGGGCCGCAATCAATAGTATATATCTACTATCTAGTTAATCTCCGGTGTCTACTGTGAGTTTCATGTTGGGTGGGAAACAAACAGTAAAGAAGCCATTATTTGTATTTTTTAACCGAAGCCATTATCTGCCTACTATTATTGGTTTTGGGTCTATCCACAGGTTGCTACCATCACTCTGGATTTCTGCATGCACTCCTTACATAATCTCACTATGTTTTATTCCTATGCATGACAGTTATTGTAAACAATGGAGTTGAACATGTAGAGCAAAAGAGACGAGCCTTGCGTGGCAATAAAATTTCATGCAGACGTTGCTCCATGGTAGGCGTAAAGGCAGCCCCTCTCCATGCATTTCGGTTTGTAATCGAGAGGAAGATATTTGTTCTGAGGGGGATTCAGAAGGAGAAGACAACTCCTATTTACCCCCTGAGGTCTTCGCTCTAACTTGGCATGCTGATGTTGGTTATATCATGCATATGGTGTCTTGCATTGCTTACTTTATACATCAAATATGTCATCTACTTAGTTTAGACACCCTTTGTGCGAATGCCATCTATTTAGTTTATTCATCGTTTATGTGAATTATGCAACGCCATCTTGTTTAGCCAGGCATCATATATGTGAATTTTGCAATGCTATCCTGCTTAGCCAGTCATCTTATATGTAAATTATATCAGGCCATCCTTTTTTCCGTTACATATTACATTTGTCAACAATGTTAGTACATTCAACTGCTCTTTGTGTGCATCAGCAATTTGACACGGTGATGGCAAATACTGGAGTGAAAACAAGGTCTTCAGAGCAGACTATGCTATCTGACGAAGCGCATATCTCGCTGGTTACGGATAGCTCCTCAGAGGAGGATTCAGAGACAA
>NC_057798.1:346750908-346780063 GCF_018294505.1 Triticum aestivum
GTATGGTGTCTCGCATTGCTATGTCATTTGATTAGTTTAGACATGCTTTGTGTGAATGCCACCTGTTTAGTGTCTAATTACCATATATGTGAATTATGCATTGCCATCTTGTTGCAAGACATTATATATGTGAATTATACAATGCTATCTTGTTCCAAAGGCATTATATATGTGAATTATGCAAGGCCATGCTGTTTAGCCAATCATCATGTATGTGAATTATATCATGCTATCATTTTTTGTATTACGTGTTCCATTTGTCGACAACGTTTGTATATTCAACTACTCTTCCTGTGCATCAGCCATTTGAAGCGGTGATGGAAGTATCTGGAGTGAAAACAAGGTATTCAGAGCAGACAATACTTGCTGAAGCAGACATCTTGCTAGTTACAGAGAGCTCCTCAGAGGAGGATTCAGAGATCGATGACCAGTCCTATTTCCCCACTGAGGTCTATGCTCAAACTTGGCAGGGTTATATTACCCATGTCATGCACGTTGTCTTGCATTGCTTAGTTTTTACATCATATATGGATTGCCATCTGCTTACTTGCTTACTATATAAATCATATATTTGAATTATATCATGCCATCATGTGTACATAGTACATACACATCATCTATCTGAATTATGGCATGGCAACCCATTGAATAAAGACATCATATAGTTATATCCTCTCATCCTGTTTAGTGTTTACAGTCATCATATTTTGAATTATGGCATTCTATCCGTGAATATATGTGGATTATGGCATGCCAACCTATTTAATAAACACATTATATAGTTATATCATGTCATCCTGTTTACATAGTCTCATATTTTGAACTATGTCTTTCCATCTTTTTTAGTTAGCCATCATAATGTGAAATTGTGTCATGCTATCCTGTTTAGTTAGCCATCATATATGTGAAATTGTGTCATGCTATCCTGTTTGGTTAGACAACATAAATATGAATTATTTCATGCCCTCTTTTATTCCCCACTATCCATTGCACATGTCTATCATACAATGTCTATACTTTCAATTACTTTTCTTGTTTATCAGCCATTTGAATTGGAGAGGGTGATGGCAGTATCTAAGGGAGTAACAATACGGTCTTCAGAAAAGATAGTGCTACCAGTTGCTGCAGATAGAACCACGGTTGTACTTGCCCAAGGACCAGATCCACCACACATAACCCAGACTCTCACAGATTGTACCCCTACCCAGTTGAACAGAGAACCAGCTACACCCCTTCTAACCCCAACCCCGGCAGATAGTAACCCAGTTCCAGTTGACACAGCACCGTCTCCACCACAGAGCACCCAAACACGAGGAGTTAGTAAGGAAACTGCAGTGCCCAAAGCACGAGGACCACCACTCCGAATCCCAACTCAACGCTTAAAGGAGAAGAATATGTGTTCTCAGGTCAGGTTCTGTAGCTATGGTTCATACTCCTTTGCTCTTGCATTACTGTATTTACTCATACCAACTATTTTCAAATTTGAAGGATGGAATTGAAACTCCAATGGCGCAACAGGTATGTTTTAACATTTGTTTCTTTAACTAGTTTGATGTTGTGACCTACTCTATGTTGATTTCAGTTTTAATTGAATAAACAGTTATGTTCTCATGTCATGCACATTACAAGTGTTGTTATTGCTCTATAGTTTCCCACACTTATATTCTGTCTATTCTGCTTTGTCTTGAATAAATATTATTTGAACTATGTCTCTATCTTGATTTGGCAATAAAAACTAGAATGATATAGACCATAAAGTGACCATGGTACATAGATATATGTTTGTTTCATGCTGTTATCCTGTCCACTTTACTACTGAACTCATTTGCCAAAATGAGTTTCATATACAACATGGTAAACATGTGATGTGTCTGCTTGTTTCTCTTTTAGAATGCAGACAAGGTTCAAGATAGTGAGACATCCCTGTTGGTCTCCAAGAAAGCTGATAAAAACTATCTTGATGACAGTGAGAGAACCCAAAAGTCTTGTCTTGATGTAGTGTTTGAGTTACTGGCCACTACTGCTGGCACAAGCTCTTCGAACTCGCTGCCTGAATCAGTTCGTCTTCTTGAGTCTCAACTTCAAGTTGAAAGACATTGATCAGATGTGCTGCAATAGGAAGCTGAAGGACTGAGGAAGTTCCTGCAGAATTCAGATGCATATTTCCTGGTGCAACAGCAAGCGCTAGAGGATTTAAGCGCCAAACAAGAGAAAGTTAATAAGCTTGCTAAGCATCTTGCCAGCATTATGGGTACCCAGGATATTGTTTCTTGAGCTCTTCTGAAGTGGTTTTAGTTCTGGACTTGTTTTGCTGTGGCGTTTATATGCTGATATGTTCCCTATATTTGCACTGGTGGTGAACTTTGATGCCCAGTGGATGTAATATGTGTAATAGCCGTGATAGCCTAGCGTTAGTTGCTTGCTTGTTTATTTCCTGGTTGTCTTGTTCATTTGTTTGCTTGTAGTAATTGCAGTTCTTTTCCGTGGTTTGCTAGTGCCTGCAATAACCTATTTTTTAAAACTAGGCCACAATAACCATGGGCCAATATTTACTGTAGTGACACTGGTCCTCCTACTGGCCGTAGAAACAGTGGGCCTTCTATGGGTCATAGAAACAATGGGCCTTCTACGGGCCGTAGAAACAATGGGCCTTCTGCGGGCCGTATCATCAATGGGCCTTATACGGGCCGTATGATCGATTGACCAAACATGGGCCAAACAGACCGCATTATGGCCGTAAACAGGCTAGAGTTGGAATCATCCGTTCATGGGCCGACCATAACAGGCCATCATTAATAGGCCGTATTTGATGACGCTATGAAAACGGCCCAACGTATTAACGGACTACAAACGGGCCGACTGTAACCACTGGCTGAATTTGGCCCACAAGCAGAAAATGACAGTAACATGCCATAAGTAAACGAATGCTGGAAAATGAGCCCAAGGATAAATGGGCTCTAAGAAGGCCGAAAGATAACATGGGATGGAAACGGCCCAATGGAATAACAGGCTGTTAATGGGTATAAGGTGATACACTGTTTATTACGAGCCAGTTTCACCATGGGCCGTTAATGGGTGTAAAGTGATACACTGTTCATTACGGGCCAGTTTCACCACGGGCCGTTAATAGGCCAAGAGTTACAAAGGGCCTCATATGGGCCGAAAGACGTCATGGGCCATACATGGGACATAAGTGAAAATGGGCTGTAATCATATTGGATGGCCCAAATGACGCTACTGGGCCTAATTCGGATAGGGCGTAACGGGCCTGGGGTTAGCGGGCTGTAAATGGGCTATATGCGAACAGGCCGTTAATAGGCTTCCCATGGGCCGACCCGCCACCTTTTGACCAAGTCAAACGGGCCGGCCTTTTCACAGGAATGGGCCTCTATTGGGCCGTGCCACGTGTCGATGTATCATAGGCGCCTTCTGTCCAATGAGTGGATGACATCTGTCCCAACGATGAGCCGACACGTGTTTCCTCCAGCCAATGATGATTTTACACATGGAAAATCCCCATTGGTCGGGGCTGTTAATGGGTTATTGGATCCAAAACCCAACCCGATAGCTTAACGGCGTTCCATTACGGGGGTGGATGCCACGTGTCGGTCACCCTTGACGAAAGCACTTCCGTGACGCGCGATTTATCGTCATGGAAGTGGACACTTCCGTGATGATAATTTTGGTAATGTCATGGAACACTTCTACGACAGCACAGGTATGACTATCTTGATTCTGTCATCAAATTGTCATGGATGTACATGCATGACAAAAAATGCGACCTACTGTGACAAACACGTATCATCACGGAAGTGTATTTTTTTATAGTGCGTGCGGACCCTACGGGTTCGAGAACCATGTAGACATGACCGAGACATGTCTCCGGTCAATAACCAATAGTGGAACCTGGATGCTCATATTGATCCATACATATTCTATGAAGATCTTTATCGGTCAAACCGCATAACAACATACGTTGTTCCCTTTGTCATCGGTATGTTACTTGCCCGAGATTCGATCATCGGTATCATCATACCTAGTTCAATCTCGTTACCGGCAAGTCTCTTTACTCATTCCGTAACACTTCATCCCGCAACTAACTCATTAGTCACAATGCTTGCAAGGCTTATAGTGATGAGTATTACCGAGTGGGCCTAGAGCTACCTCTCCGAAACACGGAGTGACAAATCGTAATCTCGATCTATGCCAACCCAACAAATACCTTCGAAGACACCTGTAGAGCACCTTTATAATCATCCATTTACGTTGTGACGTTTGGTAGCACACAAAGTGTTCGTCCGGTATTCGGGAGTTGCATAATCTCATAGTCTGAGGAACTTGTATAAGTCATGAAGAAAGCAATAGCAACAAAACTAATACGATCATAATGCTAAGCTAACGAATGGGTCATCTCCATCACATCATTCTCCTAATGATGTGATCCCGTTTATCAAATAACAACACATGTCTATGGTTAGGAAACATAACCATTTTTGATTAACGAGCTAGTCAAGTAGAGGCATACTAGGGACTATATGTTTTGTCTATGTATTCACACATGCACTAAGTTTTTGGTTAATACAATTCTAGCATGAATAATAAACATTTATCATGAATTAAGGAAAATAAATAATAACTTTATTATTGCCTCTAGGGCATATTTCCTTCAACTACGGCGGGTTGTGAGCATTTGAGCTTTTTGGATACTTATTCTGGTTATCATCAGATCAAGATGGCAGTTAAGGACCAGGAGAACACAACTTTCATCACTCCCTTTGGATCCTTCTGCTATGTATCTATGCCTTTTGGGATCAAGAGTGCCCAGGTGACTTACTGACAGTGTGTTCAGAATTGCCTTCATGGCCAGATTGGATGCAATGTTATGCCTATGTGGATGGTATTGTTGTGAAATCCAGGAGGAAGGAGACTTTGATAGATGATCTGAAAGAGACCTTTGAGAATCTCCGGGTCTATAAAATGATGCTTAGCCTGGCCAAGTGTGTCTTTGGCGTGCCAGCAAGCAAGTTATTAGATTTCCTGGTTTCTGAGAGGGGCATTGAAGCTAATGGGGTCATTGATGGATCCAGGAAATTGGAAGGCTCAGGGGCTGGAGTTATTTTGACTTCCCCACGAGGTGATAAATTTTGTTATGTTTTAAGGTTGATGTTCCCTTGTACTAACAATGCAGCTGAGTATGAAGCGTTACTCCATGGTCTTCGGATGGCTAAAGAGATGAATCTAAGCTGGGTAAGGTGCTTTGGCGATTCAGATTTTGTGGCTCAGCAAGTGTCAGGAACTTGGTATTCAAAGGACCCACTCATGGCGGCTTATCGCTGAGAGGTTGAAACTATTGTTGGTCATTTCAAAGGTTATCAAGTGGAGCATGTTGATCGCAGGAAACATGAGGCTGTTGATGCTTTAAGCCGGACGGGGTCTCAGCGTAACTCGGTCCCCCCTAATGTTTTCCTTGATGTTTTGCATAACCCATCAGTTAAGTTGCCTACGGAGGAGGACTTGGCAGTTCCTGACCCGGATGCACAGTTCGTGGCAGCTCTCCATGTCATCCCGGATTGGACTATTCCATACTTGGCTTATATGATCCAGGCGAGTTACCTGAGGATGAAACCTTGGCAGGCAAATAACTCGGAGGTCTAAGTGAATGACTATTGTCAATGGTGAGCTCCACAGATGCAGTGTTATAGTAGTGTTTCAACGATGCATTTCTCCCGAGGAGGACCATGAAATTCTAAGACAGATTCATGAAGGAGATTGTGGTCATCATGCTGGCTCTAAATCTCTCGTTACTAAAGCTTTTCATCATGGGTTTTATTGGCTGACGGCTCATGCTGATGCAGAAGATCTGGTCAGTAAGTGTGATGGTTGTCAGAAATTTTCAAGACGAGCTCATGTGCCAGCTCAAGAATTGAGGATGATTCCAATTACTTGGCCATTTGTAGTCTGGGGGCCGGATGTGGTTGGACCTTTTAAAAGATCCAAGGATAAAAAGTCTCATCTCCTGGTAGCTGTTGACAAGTTTACAAAGTGGGTTGAAGCTGAGCCGGTCAGCAAATGTGATGCAGCCACAACAGTTCAATATATCAAAAAGGTGATCTTTCATTTTGGATATCCTCATAGTATCATTACTGATAATGGTACTAATATGTCTGAGGGGGCAATGAAAGAATTCCGTCAACAAGAGCATATACGGCTTGATGTATCATTAATGGCTCACGCCCAGTCTAATGGTCAAGCTGAACGAATCAAGAAATCTTGAGAGGTAACAAGCCCCGGCTTATGGTCCCTTTGCAGAGGACACTGGGTTGTTGGGTGGAAGAGTTTCCCTCAGTGCTTCAGAGTATCAATACCACCCCAATAGATCTACGGGTTACACTCCTTTCTTCATGGTTTACGGAGCAAAGGCGGTTCTCCCTAGTGACATATGTCACCACTCGCCTCATGTGGCGGCTTATGTTGAAGCTGATAATGCGAAAGCACTTCAGGATGCTATTGACCTGTTGGATGAAGAGCGTGACCTTGTGGCAGCTCGTTCGGCGATTTACCAGCAAGATCTGCGTCGTTATCACAGCCGCCGGGTTAAGACCAGGACTTTTTAAGAAGGAGATTTGGTGCTCCGGCTCATCCAGGATCAAACTAACATGCACAAGTTATCTCCACCTTGGGAAGGGCCTTTGGTGGTCAGCAAAAATCTGAACAACGGGTCATACTACCTTATCGATGTTCGAGACCATAAGGACTCACGCATGTCGGAGGAGGAGACCCACCAGTCGTGGAATATTGCTCATCTTCGGCCTTATTATACCCGAGCCACCGGCTCTTGTGATGTACATACTTTTGTAATTGTATATATTATGATTAGTATAATAAAGCCGACATCCTTGATGATTCAGGGCCTCTATCATTTCATTTCTGAGAATTCGAGTCTTTATTGTTACTTCATAAGGTCACTTGGGGGCTTCCTGCTCATTGAACATAGCTATGATTACCCTTTTGATACGGCTTGTACGCTTTGATTGCAAAAAACTTGGGGGCTTCCTGCTCATTGGGAATAGCTATGACTACCCTACTGGTCTGGCTTGTACGCCTGGATCGAAATATTACTTGGGGGCTTCTTAATAAATGATCAAAAGCTTTGTTGTCCCTTGTAGTAGGCTTGGACGCCAGGTGTATTCACCAAAAATCCGGGTTATCCTTTCTTTGTATGCTTGCCACTCCGACTAGGTAATCCTGGAATGACTCGCCATACTCTTGACAGTTAATCTTTTAAAGACCCTGAACTTGTCAAAGTTAAAACGGCGATTGGTTATGTGAGGCCCGGCTTACATGTTTGAATTAAGTAGTAACTCAGTGGCTGTCTAGCCCTTGAATAACACTTGATGTTGAGGCTTGGAAGCCTTTGAATGCATTGGTCTTCTATTTTTCTATTGCCTTTGATTCTCTTTTGGTGATTTTTGTTTGTACCATATTGAAATATGGTTGAAATTTGATTCAGGCCATGATGCTTGGATCTTTATTTGATAACATCCGGTGTTCTGTTAACCCGGCCTGGCTTTGGACGTTAAGTTGCCAGTGTATGATGATCATATGTTTGGAGTCCTGTACTCTCAAATTTTGGGGGATGTTACCCTTTGCTGTCTACGATGTTGTAAGCCAGCGATGTGAATAAATTACACAGAGTGCTGCGCTCTATATTGGGACTGTTGCCTTTATTGCATATGGCCTGGTAAGCCGGCAATACACATAAGTATCACATGTATGATATTTATTTTGTTATAATTATATGAGGTTTTGATAAGCTGGCCCTGGTTATGGACGTTCTAGTCACCAGTGGCTTGTTATATGGGGATTTTTTGACCTGCCTTGGGGTAAACCGCCAAGGCACTTGTGCTTTGTTTGTATGCAAGGTTTATGACAATGTGCTTAGGCAAAATTGATAATGAGTATGAGCATAAACATTGGATCGTTAAAGAAGATCAAAACAACTCATCAATGTTATGTAGATCAACATGCGCGATGGCATGACATATATTGTTTAAAGCTAGCCTATTACAAGGCAACAGACGACCCAAAATAATAAGTGTTTTTTTGCAAAGTATCTCAGCTGGCAGATGATAAGCCGGCCTGCGGCTTATTGGTCTTGGCCTTGGCAAGTTGAGGGTTCTGGGTCATGCAGCACCGTCTCATCGTCCTCCTCTTCACCCATTGGATGGAAATCAGAGGTTGCCCAGTTGATCGCAGTCAAAGCTTTGAATACAAGTTCATCACTAATAAGTGTTGACGGGTCAATGTCAGGAGCAAAAGTGTGCTTACGGATTGGAGGAGTAAGGTCCTGTGAAACATGGATTGGCGCCTTGACCTTCTTGTTGTCAGCGTCGTAAACCGCCTGATAATGTGGCAGGTTGGTATCTCCAGCTAGCTTGCTTGATAGAGGACGCATTTCCCTTGCTATTGAAGCAAAGTCCTCTGCGCTTAAGGGAGACCCATCCTCTTTCACACTGGGGCAGCCATTATCCAAGTCTGCCAGGTCAAGATCTGCTTGCCATGCTTTAGCCCGGGTTAGCGCGGTGAGTGCGCCGGCTCTTGCAGCTGATTTCTTAAGTTCTTCGATCCGCAGGGGTAGCACAGATAGCTTCTCCAGTGTGTCCTTGATGAGGTTTGGCGGTTGTTTCTTATGTGGAGCTGTGCAAATAGATTATTGTCCGCCACTGTATAATTGCTCTACCAGGCTGTAGGCGGCTTTCAGCTTCTTGCGCATATTTGAGCCGAGGTGGGCGATCCTGGTGCCTGTATCAATAAATAAATCTATAGGCCGGATGAAAGATTCTTGCAATGCTTTGGTAGTATCAACTTAAGATGAATTTACTTATCGAAGATGGCAGTAGTCATGGTGTTTATTTGATGTTTTAAACTGGCAAGTTCTTCAGCCACCGGCTTAAGAGCTGGTTCGGCATCTTCTGCTCTTTTCAACAGAGCTGATTTTTCTGTCTCCCAGCCTGCCTTGGCAGCCTTGAAGTCTTTTTTCAGCTTTTCCATATCTGCCAAAGCAGTGGTCAACTCGGCTTTGGCCTTGAAGGTTTCAGATTGCTGAGACTTTATATTCTCTTGAAGATCAGCAACTTGGGAGTCTTTGACAGTGAGTTCTGCCTGCAGGATATAAACAATAGCCGGGTTAAAGTCATCTTATTTAAAAAGTCCCAAGCACAATACCAATATTTTACTTGGCACTTGGGGGCTAATGCATATTGCTCTTTTTTAAAGGCAGTTTTATGATGACCCGGTTAAGGTATGGTGGCTATAGCCGGTTCACGGGGGCTATATGCTTGAATTTTATGGACACATATGATAATGAGACCCGACTTATCTTGACAGATTAAGCTGGCCCTTGGGGGCTACATGTGCAAAGTAGAAATATTATTATTGTAAGTCCCGGTTTATCTTGAAAGTATAAGCCGGCCGTTGGGGGTGACTGGATTTGATCTACAAAGCTATTTAAAGTCTACAACACATTCTATTCTATCATGTCCAGTAAACTTGGCGGCTAATGGAAGTGTATTCATATGAAGAGAGCTGTAGTGTTTACCTCAAAGCGCTCCTTCATCAAGTTTACTAAGCCGTCTTCCAAATCATGGCTTGTGTACAGGAGGTTCAAGTACCCAAAGTGGATCTCTTGGGCACTGAAGTGGGCATAGCTCTCTAGATTTGCTGACCACTTGCCTTTGTCAGCAACAGGAATTTCTTCCTTAGCGTTGTGCTTTGATAAGACAGTGGGGTTGCCTGGCTTTGTATAACCATGCCCAATAATGACAACATCATCAGCCTTTTCTTCAGCGGGCTTGATAGGGCTTGGCGGCTTAGTGGGGCTTGGAGGATTGGTGGTAGCTGGACCAACATCCATCTGGTCCATCTCAATGTTGTATTCGACCAGTGGAGGTTCATCGACTGTGGCTTCAGGGGCTTGGTGGGAGGTCTCTGCTGACTGCTGCTCCGGCTCAGAGGGGTTTGTAGTGGTTCTTGTCACCTTCATTTTCTTGTTGGGCTTTGCCATAGCCTGTGAATGAAACACAAGATGAAGTTAGTACTACAATTGAGTATATAATTGAAAGCAAAGACTTGAGAGTCTTACCCAGGCACATGTTTGAAGGCCAGGACATGAGTCCCCATTGAGTCGCCAGAGGAAGAATGAGACATTCCCTGATAATTTGAATCGGAAGGATTAAGAGGTTGTCGAAAAAGACCGGCCCTGGGATAAGTTAAGTCAGAGTTTATTGAGACCTCTGGACGACGCTTGCGAGGAGCTGGAGTGTTCGGTAAGCCGGAGGAAAGGATCCCGCTTCCGCTGTTCCGGGTTGTGCGGCAAGCTTCATGTTGCTGCTTCTTCAAAATAAAATTGGGATCCAAATAAGCCAAAGGATGAGAAAACCTTACTTTCCGGTTTGCTTGGCAAGTTTTCTATTTTGGCATAGATTCTGAGCCGAAGGAAAGAACAATTACATCTTCATCACCCGCACGGCTGGCTTCCGCTTCCTCCTGAGAACAGTCATTGTCAATGAGATGTACAAAAAGTGAGCCAAGAGAGTCAAGTTCTACCACTGACTCATCATCATCACCATCATCGTCCAAGTTTAACTCGGAGGGATCGGTCTTCTTCTTGGCAGGCCTTTTGGTGGCCTTGGTCGTCCAGGTTGGTTTGGCCGGCTTATCTTGCGGCTTCATCTTCCAAAATGGAGAATTGGCCTGTTGAGGTCAGATGATCATAAGTGGACAATATTACCGAAAACATGATTTAAACAGGAAGCATGGTCTGCAACACTTATAGCTGGCAGCTGGTTGAAGGTGCAGTAAGGACTAAGTCCGGTTTTACTGCATTCTGCCCAGGTTTCGTTCAACAAAGCCTTGGTTGCTTCAATGACTTCTGCATCAGATAGTTGAATTTCGCAGTGGCGCTGCGGATCCTTCAAGTTGCCGGTGTATTCGCACATTAAGCCGGAGCGACAGCTTAAGGGCAGGATCCTCTAGGAGACCCAACACCGAACAAGGTCGATGCCGGTTAAACAGTTAGCCAAGAAGGCTCTGATCTTTGAAAAAGTGGGTGCATACTTGGCCCGTTCCTTTGTGCTGACCCGCTGTGGGAGCGAATGTGTGTTCCTAAGCCGGTGTTCACAATAACCTGGCAGGGGATTCTCACCAGCTAGAGACGTGTCTTGGTAATAGAACCAAGTCTGGTTCCAGTCCTTGGGATGACTGGGTGGTTTGGCATATGGGAAGGAGGCCTCTTTACGTTTCTGAATTGAGACCCCACCTAACTCCAAGCTGGGCCCGTCGGCGAACTCTGTCTGCCGGTTTAAGTAATAAAACTCTCTAAACAGTTCAACATTGGTTTGTTCTTGAAGATAAGCTTCACAGAAGACTTGGAAGTTGCAAATATTGGAAATGGAATTTGGCCCAATGTCTTGAGGGTGAAGTTGAAAAAAGTGCAGCACGTCTCGGAAGAATTTTGAAGCGGGCGGGGTAAACCCCCAGATCATGTGATCAGTAAAAACAATTATTTCTCCTTCCTTGGGCTCAGGAGGATTTTTGAGGCCTGGGACCCTCCAGTGGATGTCAGCTTTCTTGGATAAGACGCGAGTTTCAACGAAATTGTTCAGATCTTCCTTGGTGACCCGGGATGGTGCCCAGTTGCATGTGGTGAAAGTCTTAGTCATTGTTGATAATGATCTGAAAAGGAAAACTTTGCCGGTTTAAGGTTATGTTGTTATGCCGACCATTGATCTAAGGGTAAGAATGATAATCATTGTATTAAGCCGGAGGAGAGCGACAGAATTATGCAAGGGAAACTATTGGCGCCTTGAGAGGAGACTAATGGTACCTAGCAGGTTATGGTTTATAAAATAAGCCGCCCACACAACTATCAATTTTCAGATGTATGAGTGAATAATTACTAAGTGTTGGACAAACAACTTCCGCAGATTGATGCTATAATTTTGGATCTACAGCAGGTCAAATATTGAAGGAAATTCTAAACCTAAGTTGCGGCAGTAGAGCAGTTCATGTGCTCAGATGGGATCTCTCACGAAGAGGAGGCGTTCAAATATAAAATATGAGTTCTAAAGCCGACGTCGTGCAAGATGTGCGTTAAACTTAGATCAAACTACAAGAAATAGGGAAGAACAAAGAGGAGGGGAGATGAAATCTGACGAACTTGAACAAACCCTAATGGGATCTACGGTGAGGAAGGAGAAAAGCTTACCGGGGCTGTTGAATAGCGGAGGCGCGTGGACGAACTCTGGTCCGTTTAGGTTGATGCAGCGGCCGCGGTTGAGGCAGTGGTGAAGGTCGACGGTGGCGGCGGAGCTCGGGCACTGGAGGTGTTGTGAGGAAGAGGACGAAGACGAGGAGGCAAGGGGGGAATGAAAGGAACCACTGGCCCTATTTATAAGGCAGAAGGATAAGTGGCATGCGCGGGAATTGAGGAGGCTGAAAAGTGGATATGTGACAGTAGAGACGCCTCAATTTTTGGTGGTTCATTAAAAGTGATGACATATAACTATTGGGTATGACCCGCCCAGGAGCGGCCGGTTCATACCGCTGGTGGTTCATAACAAGAAGGCCCAAGAAGATGATGAAGATGGCGGTTCATGAAGCAAGCTTATTGAAGGCCCAAGACCCGGAGGAGACTTGAGGCCCACGGGCATAAACCGGCATATGTTAACTTGTATGTAAAGAAAGTTTAGTTCTGCCACCGAGCCGAACATGTTGTGTATGAGCCAGCTGGGACTCTGTAAGCCGCCGGGCATCAGCCTGTGTATATAAAGGGTGACCCGGCAGTGGGTTAAGGCAAGAGACAACAAGTCGAGAACTAGGTCAAGCGTATTCGCTCCCTGGTAATCGAAACCCAAGCAATACAACGTAAAGCAGGAGCAGGCCTTTACCTTGTTGCGAGGGGCCGAACCTGGGTAAACTCTCTATGTCCCTTGTCCCGTTTTAACCCCTTCAAGCTAACTACATCGCAATGGCTCCACATCTAAGTCCTCATGCTAGGGCATCTGCCATGACAGTTCCACGACATGGTTCATAAATCTCAACCCCACCTTTATGAAGAACTTTGCAAGCTGAACCTTCAACTAGTTCCACAGGGTTCTCTAAATAACCTTGTCTTGGAACCAACTCTTATGAAAGCAATTAAGTGTACTCAAGCCAAATATGCTCATGTTGATTTGATGAAAAATGATCTTGCCTTAGAGAAATCCAGAGATTTCTCGCTTGCTGAAGATGGGACCTTATACTTGAGAGATTGCATTGTGGTACCACGATTTGAGCTTATGGCAAAGAAGGTGATGAAAGAAGCGCATGAGACCCCTCTCTCTATTCATCCGGGAAGTACTAAGATGTATCTAGCCATCCGTCAGAAGTACTGGTGGTCTAAAATGAAGCAAGACATTGCTCGATATATTGAAGAATGTGACGTTTATCGTTGCGTCAAAGCAGAATATCAGAAACCGGCTGGACTTCTGCAACCTCTCCCTATTCCTGAATGGAAATGGGATAAGATTCAGATGGACTTTGTCCCAGGCCTTCCCAAGTCTCAAAAAGGTAACAATGTTATCTTTGTCGTCATCGACCAATTCTTGAAAGTTGCTCACTTTCTTCCAGTCAAGGAGACAATCACTCCTAGTCAATTCGCAAACTTGTATATCTCTAGAATTGGTCACTCCATGACATTCCGAAGGAGATCAGTTCAGACCGTGGCAGTATATTCACTTGAAAGTTCTGGGATAGTTTCCAAGAGGCAATGGGAACTCATATTACATGGAGCACTGCTTATCATCCCCAATCCCAAGGCCAAGTCGAGCGAGTCAATCAAATTCTCAAAGATATGCTTCGGGCTTGTGTTATTTCTTTCGGCAAGAAGTGGGAAGAATCTCTCCCTTATGCGGAGTTCTCTGATAACAATAGTTATCAAGCCAGCTTGAAGATGGCTCCCTTCGAGGTACTCTATGGACGTAAGTGCCGAACCCCTCTAAATTGGTTAGAAACTGGGGAACCGACACTCATTGGTCTGGACATTATTCAACAAGCTGAAGAGCAGGTTCACATTGTCCGGGATAATATCAAGGCGGCCCAGTCCCACCAAAAGAGCAACTTGACTGGAAACACTAGCGTTCAACTCATCAACCCAGTGAACAAGCTTATCTGCGTGTTACTCCTTTGAGAGGCACTCATCGGTTCAGAGTCAAGGGCAAGCTAGCTCCGCGCTACATTGGTCCCTTCCGCATTCTTGCCCATCGTGGACTGGTGGCTTATCAATTGTATTTGCCGCCTCAGTTCTCTCATGTCCATGACGTCTTCCACGTGTCCCACCTTCGTCGATGCTTCAAGGATCCAGAACGTGAAGTGGATCCGGAACCGATTAAAGTGCAAGATGATATCACTTATAAAGAGCATCTGATCCGCATTCTTGAAGAAGCTGAACGTCAAACTCGCCAGAAGGTTACCAAGTTCCTCAAGGTGCAATGGTCAAATAACACTAAAGATGAAGGCACTTGGGAACGCGAGGATAACCTCCGTGCCGAATACCCTGATCTTTTCCCTTCTACGTTTTAATTCTCAGGACAAGTATTTCTTTCAGAGGAGGAGAGTTGTAACACCCCGATGTAATGATGCTATAGTAATCCCTGAGGTTAAGTTAATCCTTTTGCTAAACAAGTGTTTGTTCATCATTGTCTCTTGTCTCTTTCAAATTCCAGTTGAGTTCAAATTCAAATTATGTGTGAAATTAAAAAATGCTGAAACATTAAAACTAAAATGTTCATCATGTGGAAAGTATTCTTTTGGTAATATTGGTGGTGAACCAACATTTTTGCAAGGTGTATAAATGGACTAAATAGCTAAAACAGTGCTTAAAACATTTGTTTAAATGCTTTTTAATTTGTAAAAATACTAAATTATTTTATTTAAATGCTAAACTAAATGTGGTTGTGGCCTAAACTATTATTCTATTTTGGGAGCAAATGTTGTATTTTTGCAAAGCCAAAATGTTTTGAATAGAAATAGGAAACAAAAAGTAATAAAAGAAAAAAAAACAAAGAAAAGGCCAGGCTGCACTGTGCACTTGGCCCAGCCGTGCAACAGTGCAGCCCAGCCCGTTTAGCCCGGCCGTCCCCTACCTCTGTTCACCAGGGGCTGGGTGGACACGCGCGCACCATCCGTGGCTGCCGATGGCCATGGGGTGGCCATCCGGTGGCCTCACCGCACCTACTAGGCCGCCCCCACCCCAGAAGAACCCTAGCTCCCCCCCAATTCCCATCTCCCTCGTGCCGCTCCTCTTTTCCCCATCGCCACCGAGCGCCATCACGACCGTGTCTTTGTCGTCTCCGCGGCCACCGTGCCTCCCTTGCTGCAGCTCGGTGTCTGCCGGGACCGCAATCCTCCGCTACATCCTGTCCGCCTACGCGCACGAGCTGGAGACCACCGAAACGCCCGCATCAAGCCTTCTTCCACCGTGGATCACCGTAGCTCGCCAGCGTTGATCCACTCCACTGCGGCTCCTAAACTATCGCTGGCCTTTCATGAGCCACTAGGTGAGCACGCGCTTGCATTTCCCGAGCTCCCCGCTCGTTGTGCTGCCTTTGGACGCTGTCGCCATTGCCGATGCTTCCACCGCCGCGACCTAGCTTGCTCTTGCTGCTGCGGCTCGCCGGCTCCTGTCAAGGACGAATGAGCGCGCCAGTGTGCTCAGGGGCTCCCACTGATTCTCCCTATCACTTTAGATCGCGCGCAAACATGTTGGGGTGACATTTTCATCGAACACCGATTCCGAACGCGCCTATTGCCATTGTCACCATCGTTCTAGGTCGTCTCCGGCCACGTTCTTGGCGTGTATGAACCCGCGACACAACAACCAATCGAACGGTGCCGATATCACTCGATTTGGTGCCCTCTAGGCAAATCCCGCCGGTAGCCTATGCTCGCCTCCATGTTCGAGGTGTTAGAAATTAATTAATTAGATTAATTAGGAAATAATCCTGCTATGTCGGTTGCTGTAGTTTAGCAACTGCCCCTTGTAAACCGCCGGGGTATATATACCCCAATCTTCGATCAACGAGATAACTGTTTCATCATTTGCTCTCCTCTCTCGTTTTTACTTTCACACGTTATCAACACTTTGCCCTAACCGAGAGCGATTAGGCCAACGACAGGAAAAGACGGGCAGCGCAGCGGCGCTCGCGCATCTAGGGCATCGTGCGACTCTCGGCCGTGGGCTGCACCGGCGCTATCCGGCGTTCTGCGGTGAAGCAACAAACCCCGCCGCGGATGGCGACATAAGTCACGGTGGCGCTCGTGTCTGCCGTCTGCGCCTGTACGCGCAGTGTCGGCTCGCATCCTTGCGACCTCGAACTCAAGGTGTGACCCTCGATGGCGTTCGACAAGGCTCCGACAGGCGGCAGCCTACGGCGTAATGTCCGAGACCTTGCTGCACGCCTCGGTTCAGCGGCCATGGTGAACCCGTGGTCTGGTCCTCCTCGGTGCTCGGCGCCGTGCCCGCAGCGGGCCAGCGGCGCTCCGCGGACGCGACCCCAGCGCGTGGCAAAGCAATGCTCGCGCGCGCGAAGATTTCTTTTCTCTGCACAGTGGCGGCGATTAGAAATGGCCTTGACGCACGTACAAGAAGGAATTGATTGATTCCAATCCACGCACGCAAAGGAAGGAAATTGATTCCTATCCACACACGCACGAGATTACGATTTGGGGAAACCTTATCCTCATGCAGTTTTGCATTTTCATCTGTTCTATTTTTATTATTAATTGAAAGACCCTGCATAACTCTGTCAATCCCTCAGGCTTAACATATTTTGCAGTATTTTTGCCATCAGTTTGTTGATGCATGAAAGCCTTTGTTAGCTTATGCATAAACCAATGATTAGATCATTGTCAGGCTGTAAAATTTGCAGTATATGCCTCAGGTTCTTCTGCGTTACATTTAGGTCTTGTAAATAAATATTCTAGACCTATTTTCTAGAACATTCTTAGTGCAACAACTACATGTCATGAAATGTCTTGCACATCTTGGCATGAAAAGAGATGTATCATCAAATGTCATAGTCAACATGACTAGTACAAAAATTATTTGTGAATCACAAGGTACTGGTGGCATCTACTGCACCATTTGCAGATTATCCACCACTACTATGAGGTCTACATCTTGTTATTTTAACAAGATGACTACCTTCGAAGTGCTCTTTCAAATATTAATTTTAGATGTGACTACCTCAAGATATCATAAGGTAATATTGGCATCTACTGTAAATTGTTACAGACTATGCACTATTACTGCAAAGTCTACATCATGTCACTTTGACAAATGATTACGTTCAATGTGATTTTTTTAAATTTACATAACATAAGGTAATAGAGATATGAACATCTACTGACAAAAGTCAGACTATGTTTTCTATTACTGCGAGATCTACACCACATCGGTGATTATCTTCAAAATGTTATCCTATATAAATTGAGGTCTACACATATGGTTATAAGGCATCAGCCAAATTAAAAATTGCTCCTCCAAAGCATTTATTGTTGTTGTTCCCTAAAATAGTTTACTCCCATAGTAAATATTGTTTTTGCACACTTGTTATATGCTGAAATGCTATTTTTGTGCTAACACAAACTATTCAAGCCTCACTTTGCTTGAATATGTGATGGAAAACTATGCAAATATTTGCATATACCAGTGATTACCTTCTATTACATTGGTAAAATACATGGCAGAAGATATGTCACTATTTCTAATTATAGTGTCATCCATCCATCAAGAAGGATACCATAATCTATAGCAAGTGTCTCAAACACTGTTGTAATGTCCACATCACATTGTGGTTATACTTTTATAATGACCAACCATGTCAAACATGCAAATTCTATACGTTTTGGCAGTGACTCTAAAGTCACACACTTCCTCAAGAATGAAGTCCAAAATATTAACAATGATTTCATCACATGCATTGTATTGAAGGGTACACCTAGGTTCACCAAGGATCACCTTGGCCATGATTGTTCTCAAACAAATCATTTTCATTGCTTACATTTTTAATGCACTAAATTCATAATTAGGTGGGTGAATTTATTTCAAGATGATTCATGACATCAGTCATTGTATCCACCTGTGGCATTGTTGCCACTATAACTCCACCGACGGGATAACATGTCATGGCTATTCTCTTAACAGCTAAATAGTGAGCACATCGCGGATGACCACCATTCAGTTTTCAAGACCTCAAGTCTATCGCAGGTCACAATTTTATCACTTAATCAACTTCAAGTTGAGATCTCATGATCAAATATTTTCCTATATACAGATCCAGTTGAAAAGCCTTTAATGCACTTTACATCCTCTTAAGATGGTATACTACCATTTTTATGATCAAGAAACATGGAAATTTCTTAAAATCATCAGATTCACCCAACGGGTGCTATACCATAATTTAAAATTCTTGGTAGTACCGAGAATGCTATGCAAGTTAGTGGTCACAAAATAGAACCATAAGGAACTCGAAGTAAAGTGGAGGCTAATAGACAACCAAAGAGAGAATTATCTCTTAATAGGAATCGGTCATTCTCAAATGATCAATGACAACTCTCAAGTTTGTCAAATGTGTGGTTATATAAATATTGTACCTATGATTACCAAACCCTCTAACATATGGTCGAACCACACCACAAATTTATTAAAAGGCCAATAAGTTCAATGGGATAAATTTATAAATTTGCAAATAACAACCAAATTCTAGTAACGGATTGGTCTCACAATCTTCATCAGAAGGAGGACCAAAATCTAGTGCACAAAATGGAGGATGAACTTATTTGCACTCAACAATATCGAAGACCTCAGGTAATCTCCTAATTATCCCAACTATACTTGTACTACTACATGTAGTAGGATGTTCAATATCATATCCCTTGGATACAAAATTCGATAAATTTGAATGCATGTTTCAATTCATACTCAATATTGTTGCGTACACAATGATTTTCTAAGTATCAATAAATATTAGGCTTGATAGCCTTAGCCATCCTGGTTTGGGGATGATTAGGAAATTATTGACAATTATACTGGTCACAACTTAATAAGTTGCAAAATATTCCCCATATCATCAGATTATATGTGCACCAAATGTGCCATAGGGGAAATCTGTTTTAAGGAACTCTCACCTTAAAATTCTAAATGATCCACTTATTCTTTCTTGAACACATTCAAAAGATATATGTGGAATGTTGAACCATTATCTGGGGTAATTTAGATACTTCATGGTACTCATATACACATTCATAAAATGTTTTTAAGTGTGTCTCTTATCACACACAACCATGATCTTACCCAATAAATTGCTTAACTTATCAAAGTAGGAGAAAATTCTCCTGAACGGAGGATAAACCCATTCGAATGGATAATGTCGTTGAACTCATTTCACGAGAATTTTCTGATTGCATTCATTACCCTAATTACATACCCAGAATGATTTAACTAAATTCCTTATCAAAGATAGTCAAATGAATTACATGACCACTTTTAAAGAATTGTAATTTACAGCCTCTTGTTGGACACATACGGCCTTACACACCGTAAGTATGATCTAAATCATAACAACTGCATATCATACTACTTTCCCCTTGTAGTAACTACGTGGAAATCAACAAAGTATTTCCCATCTGCGATAATTCGGCTACATACCGATATCACCACTCCAGCGTACATCAATGGGCACTCACAAAAAATTAGGGATCTATGTGAGGAATAACAATTTATCCGTCAATCAAAATTATTCATAGCTCGTATGCTGATTGCATCAGCAATAAGGATATTTTTCGGCATTACGGGGAGATAAGTACCACAAAGAATGCCGAGAAATAAATTAGAAATGTTATTGACATTCAATCCTTATATCCATGTACTCAAAGAATCCGAACTAGAAGTTTAGAGAATCATATATTTGCAACACATTGCAAATTTGCCACATACATTTACTGATGACAAGGTGTCACTAAATTCTATATTCCTGCAGTAAAGTGTCAGAAAGAGTGGAGGTACCTGACAAACCACTCTTCTCCTCAAATGAGAGCAAGAGGGGGAGAAAATCTGACAAAATGAGATATAACTTCTCATATGCTTCCGCGGAAACAGAGGAAATCAAATCCTCATCCAGTAAATGTAATTCAACATCAAGTTGAAAGACACCTCACTGGATGCTCATCATCCAAAGCCCGGCATAAATGTGCACAAATGTTTTTGTGTCGGGACATCGAAACACCTTGACTCCATTTGTTGTAGGAAATCACAAGGAGTTAAAAAGGAATGAATATATTATCCACAAACTTCAATGATTCCATTTGAATCATATAAAATAAAGACTACATTTGTCGACATATATTTCTTCTCAAATTGCTAAAACCTTTTGGGCCCTGAACCAAAATCCATGGTAGAGTGCCTCTTGCACTCATATTGGTTCACATAAAAGGAAGCAAGTAACGAAGAATAGTACTCGCTCTGCAAACGAGTAGTATTTACCGCAGTAATACACACTCCTCATAAGTATCTTCCATTTGGAATACTAAAAACTTCTCATTCATAGACAAAGTCAATGAGGTGGTGAGAAAGCGAGGCTTGTAGAAAAGGGTTCACGCAGAGACCCAACATCGATTATGATGTAACATGCCCTCTTGGTATGAGTGGAATTATGTTTCGATACTAAATATCACTGGCAATAAAAAATAAAAATATTATCCATGCAGTTGATGGATGAAATGGCTACATACACATATGAGTCGCTCATTTTGGAATCTCTATTGAAGTCCCTGAAGGGCTTATACTTCCAAATCCAAAAGCAAATCGCAACAAGTTTTGTGTAATACTTCATAAGTCACTCTATGACTTGAAATAGTCGGAAATCATATGGTACTACCGACTAAATGAGTTCCTTCTTCAAAAGGATTACTCGAATAATGATGATTATTCACATGTTTAATAAAGGAATCCCAAATTTGATTACCTTTCATCACCTCAATGTATATTGATAACCTCATCATCAATGTCTATACAAGACCTAAACATACACAAAATAATCTTAAGACGGAAAATTTGGATTCAACCAAATTTATCTTAAGCTTACAACTTGAGCATTCTCTCAAGAATACATATCACTCGACATATATCCAATACATATATGAGAAGTTCAATGGGGATATATCATACCAATAAATACATGTAATATGGTCATACTACCCCTGATAGGGTACAAATCCATTCATACCTAGGGGTGATGATGAAGTGATATTAGAACCTAAAGTTCTACATCTTACTAACACTAAAGCACTCATATAATTGCAAACTACGTCAGGCCTGACACTATACTTGCTATCTTTGTTTAGAGTGCAACCCCCAACAAAAGGTATATGGACGATATAAGAAATATTAGCTTATATCTCAAGCTCACAATAAATCTTGAATATTTCCATCAGGAAATACAAGATATGACCATGATATGATACAATGATATTGGCTCTTTCTTTGATCCCAACAATGCCATATCAATGACTGAATTTGCGGGAATAGCCTTCATATGGAAGTCATCTAAATGGGCTTTAATGGCTATTTCCAGTTATCATTCTGACATAATTGCTTTATCTAAAAGCATTGCAAAATATGCATGGCACAACAGAATGATTAACCACACTCAAAATCATGTGGTTGAGATTCATCAAAATCACATAACTTGATTTAGCAAGACACTACCACTTGTGTTACTCAATACCTACAGGTTATATGAAAAGCAATATCATAAAGCACATTGCTCAAAATTACTTATCCTCACGAATTATAGACAAGTGAGAAAATAATATGCAAAAGACATACTTTGAAAGTCCTACATATTATTCATGATGTCATGGTCGTATCAATGGAATTGTATTACACATTCTCCAGGTTTGCAAAGTTCAGGGGGAGTAATCTCCAAAATCTATAACCTATTAACAATCCTAAGATTGTATATTTTGTACTCTTTTTCCCTTCATGAGTTTTCCCTAATGGTTTCTCATAAAGGTTTTTAACGAGACAATATAAACACAAGTGCCCATATATGTCATATCATTTTCTCCTTATATTTTCCCACTGGGTTTTAAAGGAGTTTTCAATGGCATATCATATCGCACTCTTTTCCCTTATGAGTTTGCTCTCAAAGTTTCTCATAATGGTTTTTAACGAGGCAATATCTTATTAAAGATCATACGTCATACCTTCTATTTTCCCTATCAAGGTTTTTAAAGAAAGTACTCAAGACATATTAATTGTTCTCTAAACTCGCTGATGAGTTTTCTCCTTCTTCAAAGATTTTTCTCATATTAGTTATTAAGAGACAATAATCATTATATGTTGCATCATTTTCTCCTTATTATTTTTCCCACTGGGTTTAAAGGAGTTTTAGCAACATATCTACACTATTCTTCTCATATTTTTCCCACAGGGTTTTTGGAGGAGACTTTAATGATTATACAAGGATTTCTCAAGATGAAGATGATGAACATTCTCAAAGGCAAAGACATACAAGGAGTATTATTTATCAAGATGATGCATATTCGCAAAGACAAGCATTGATTAGGGGAAGTGTTAGAAATTAATTAATTAGATTAATTAGGAAATAATCCCTGCTATGTCGGTTGCTGTAGTTTAGCAACTGCCCCTTGTAAACCGCCTTTGTACTGGGGGTATATATACCCCAATCTTCAATCAACGAGATAACTGTTCCATCATTTGATCTCCTCTCTCGTTTTTACTTTCACACGAGGCTCGCCAGAGCTACTCCGGCAGCCGGCGCTGAGGTGGCCGCCACGTGGACCTGCCTGGGTCATTGGCCGACGGGCTCCGCAGCCCTGTTGACCCCGTTGACTCAGGTCAACTGTGCTGACTGGCCGGCCTCGGCCACTGACAAATGGGCCCCACCAGTTAAATAAACAAATTAAAATGTTTTTATAATTAAAATTAATTAGATTCCTAAGCAGTCACTGACATGTGGGGCCCTACTAGCTAATTAACCTCTGGTTAGTTTAAATAAGCTTTGTTAGACCACTGTCTATGACAGGTGAGTCCGGCAGGTTAGGTTTGACTTAGACCAGGCGGTTTGACCTGCTGACGTCATAGTGATGTCATGATGATGTCAATACTAATTTCTATTATTTCCTAAATTGATTTAAATTTCAGGAAAATGTTTAAATCTTTTAAAATCCATAGAAATTAAACTGTAGCTCGGGTCGAGAAACTTTGTACATGAAAGTTGCTCAGAACGACGAGAAGAATCTGATCATGGCATTTGTTTCCATGTCGGAACCCTCTTCGTAGGTGAACCCGTAACTTTTAGCCCGTTTCCTATAGATGAATAGTGCACATGAACTAGTTAATAATACAACCTTAAACCAAAAATAACTAATATGACTTAGACATAACTTTAGGCAACCGTGCACTGCACGTTTGCATAGCATACTCTGTGTTGCATATGATTGTTGTGTATTTATCTGTTTCTTCCCCCTCTTCTCTCCAATAGACCCCGAGACCGATGCTGCCCCTATGATCGACTATGTCACCGACGACACCACTGACGACCCTGCCTTTGCTGCAGAGCAACCAGGCAAGCAAACCCCCTTTGTTCATTCCAATATCGCCCATTCCCTTCTCTCTTATGCTTGGATTAGAACTTCTACCACTTTTGTATGATCCTATTCTGATGCATAGCCTAATTTTGTTACCTGCCTTCATACCTTACCTGCTTATTCTAAACTACTTAGTATATGTTGGTTAGAGATCCATCAGAGGCCCCTACCTTGTCCCAGTTGCCCCCGCTTTATGTTCGATGACTCGATCAACGTGATTGACGTCCAGGCCCCGACACCACACATCACCCCCCTTTGTTGTACGACACTACTGGGTTACTATCGAGTGCTGAGGGTGATACCTCGTTAGCACTTCTAATGTTAACCTTGTAGGTTAGTTCATCGGTTGTGGTCATCGAGGGTAATTCCTCCTTCACCACTCCCGATAACGATGCTGTTGTGCAACTCGTCAAGAGTGGACCTCGAGGGTGATTCCTGCTAGGTTCACCTTGACGAGTACATCAGGTGGAATTCCATCGAGGGTGATTCCTCAGGGTCCCCCTTGGTGTTTTGGACACACGGTTACTATGGCTTTACCACATAACCATGATGACTTCAGGTCGGCCCCGAGGGGTACCCGCGAGTGATGTGAAGTCGGATTGATCTGGAGGATACCCGCAAGTTTTCCACGCGGCGGGCCGGGCATTCTTAGCCCTTGCCGCAAGTCCATGAGATGGGGTGATGGGACCACATATCATGGATCATTGATCGTTACCACACTACCAAGACACTAACGGTCTGGATATTTGATCTTAGTAGGCCTCTAGCCTCTTTCGCACTAACCACCATGCGGGAATAAGTATGGGCACTCTGTGTCATACGATTCTTCCGAAATCTCACTGGCGTCAGCAACTCAGCGACACGTGCCGGGTTGGACTGGAAGGCCTTCGCTTGTATAAGGGAGGCTAGGTCTGCTCGCCGGCCGGGTTCGCAACACACATGATTGCAAAGGACGATTGGCCCATTACCCCTTCGCATTTAGGATGTAGACTGGCGTGCTGGCCTCTCTGTTGAGCCTAGGTAGGACTACTGTGTGTTGATCATCCGAGGTCGGTCATGATGTGATGGTGTGTCTGGCCAGAGTTGATCGAGCGTGTTGGGTAAGTTTGTGCACCCCTGCAGGGAAGAAACCATCTATCGATAGCCTGTCCTACGGTAACGGACGCTCGGAGTTGTATCCTGATCGATACAACTAGAACTGGATATTGAATGCTGAGGCATGTAATGGGAGTCGGGGAAGAATCTCTGGGCGTTATTTCTACAACATGTTTGTTAAATATAAATTGCCATTCTATACTCTTCTGATTGCTGCAAGATGCTTGGAGCTGCTTGAAGATGCTAGTCTTCGATAGTCTAGGCTTTCCCCTTCTCTTCTGGCATTTTGCAGCTTAGTCCACAGATACTACCCATTTCATTGGTATCGATGCATATGTAGTGTAGATCCTTGCTTGTGAGTACTTTGGATGAGTACTCATGGTTGCTTTGCTCCCCTTTTTCCACCTCTTTCCATTCTTCTCGGATGCGGTAACCAGATGGTGGAGCCAGGATCCAGACGCCACCGCCGATGACTACTACTACCCCGAGGCCCTACTACTACGTGAAGGATGCCGACGACGAGGAGTAGTTAGGAGGCTCCCAGGTAGGAGGCCTTGCCTTTTCGATCGATGTTGCTTTTGTGCTAGCCTTCTTAAGGCAAACTTGTTTAACTTATGTCTGTACTCAGATATTGTTGCTTTCACTGACTCTTGTGTATTCGAGCTTAAGTAGTCGAGCCCTCGAGGCCCCTGGCTTGTAATATAAAGCTTGTATTATTTTAATTTGTGTCTAGAGTTGTGTTGTGATATCTTCCCATGAGTCCCTGATCTTGATCGTACGCATTCGCATGTATGATTAGTGTACCATTGAATCGGGGGCGTCATAGTGCCGATATGGGCGTGCTTAGTTCTTTCAGAGGGATCTCAACTATGCAACGGGTCTCTATCTACGTCGATGATGTTGCATTATTTGTGAAGCCTAGTGTTGGAGATCTCAGTTTTGTCAGGACTGCCTTGGGGGCTTTCGGCCGGACGTCTGGACTTCGTGTTAACTATCGCAAATCTTCGACGATTCTGATCCAAGGCAATGAAGAAGATCAGGGCAGAGTTGAGAGTATGTTGGAGTGTCACATTGGGGAATTCCTTTGCAAGTATCCAGGGCTTCAGCTTGCCATCATGCAGCTTACCCGTGGTAAAGGGCATCCTATTCTGGACAAGGTGAAACAATGGTCCCAGCGTGGCAAAGGGGACTTATTCACCAACCCGGCCGGCTGATTCTTGTAAAATCTATCATGATTGCGAGGCCTATCCACCATTTCATGATCATGCATGCTCCCAAGTGGGTCTTTGAGGACCTGGATAAGTGGATGTGTGCTTTCTTTTGGATTGCGGAAGACAAGGTCAATGGAGGACAATGCTTGATCGCATGGAACACCATTTGCAGGCCCCTCTGCTTTGGTGGGCTAGGAGTCAAGAATTTAGAGCTACAAGCACTTACGCTGCGAGTCTAATGGGAATGGCTGAGAAGAACTGATCTGGAGAACTTATTACAATTATATGGCTTAAGGCCATCTAAATACAATAACAACGGAAGGCTTGGAAGATAAAGCAAATCCATCAACTCCAATGGCATAGCTGAGTGAAAGACAACGACCTATGGCACCTTACTCATTGTCTGAAAAGTCTGCAACATGAAATGTTGCAGCCCGAAACGGGTCAGCACATGGAATATGCTGGCAATGTAACACATAGAGTAATGAACAAAATGAAACTACAAGCATATATGGCTGGTGGAAAGCTCTACGGTTACAGTTTTGCATAAAGCCAATTTTTCCCTACAACAAAGGAATAAATTTTATTTAACAATCATTGTGGTTGTTAAACATTGAGAAGGTTCCTCCAACTCAATCCCAATTAAACATCATCATTAAACCCAGCAATTAAATTTAGAGTGATGAGATCAACATGATAATCCAAGAACCAGATACTCAAGATGTCCATAACCGGGGGCACAGCTAACCATGATTAGTTCGTACACTCTGCAGATGTCTGCGCACTTTTCCCCACAAGACTCGAACACATCCATGGTCAGAGATTCGAGACACAGTCTTTCTGAAGCATTAACTCTCTACTCTGGGTAGACAGTACCACCTACAACCCACTACATCTTCTAGTCTACCTCTTCAAGAGCTTCATGCAACTTACTCAACTATGCCAGAGCCCATATTGGCTTGTGCCTGCACACGGAAGTTTCTAGCATGAATAATCTTATGATCCCTTTGAGCCTGGGTGGCGAACCATAGGATGATCACACGGGTACTCTGGGATATCCTAGGACAACACTGGATTCTTCAGGTGCCCTGACAACCACTGGGTACTCCAGGGTGCCTCAACCAATCCACCTAGATGTGTATTTAAGTAGCCACCTTAACTTAACCATTAATTAACAATACTCACAGCTGTCATGGATACACTCACCCAAACCACGTCTATGAGCATAGCATAGCAATATAAGCATAACGTAGAAGTAACTCCCAAAGGTTTGATAATAAATAGGGCAATAGGTTCTACCTCATCATCTACTTCCCAAACCCACATGTTATTCAGATCATAACCATGCAATGTTTGAGGGTTGATCTAATGCAATAAAACTGGGTAATAAAGAGGTATGATCAAAGTGTTAATTGCCTTGCTGATGATCCGCAAAACCTAGAGACTCGTAGTAGCACGCTTCGCACTCCGGGTACTCTATCGCAAACAAACAATAACATACATAAGCAATCAACTAGAAGCACGGGTAAAACTCAAATAAGAGATCTAATCAGAAAGTTAAACTGAAGAACTCTGGTTTGCAAAAAGAATCAAATCAAACGAAGCAACGAAACTCAAACCGCGAAAGAAACAAGATTCGTTTACTAATCTTGACTAAAGTCAAATTTTACAGTAGCAAAATCTTGTTCAGGTTGTTTAAACAGAAAGAGGGCTTCGAGACGAAGATCTAGGCACTTGAATCACCTAATTCCGATAAACGAGCGAAAAGATAAACTAAAACGAAGATTAGGGTAGAAATCGCGATCGAAAATAATCGCGGAAAAACCCTGGAAAAAGAAAAACTGACAAACAGGCTAACGAACGAACGTTCGCTGTCTACAGCTAATGAATGAACTTCGTTTGTTAAAACGAACGTACAGACGAACGTCCGCTATTTAACTAAAACGAAAAAACATAAAACCGATCTAAAAAAACAACCTGGGGTTTTCAAAAAAAAAACGAACGGTTGTCTCGGATAAACCGGCGGCGGCGGTGGCGGTTATACCTCCGGCGAGGTTGGCGACGGCGGGATCGTTGGCAGCTCCTCCGGCGGCTGCGGTCGGCGTCGACGGCGACAGTTGTCGGCGTCGGCGGCTCCTCCGGCGGTGGCGGCTGGCGGCGGGGCTAGGGTTCGGGCGGGGCGGCGGGCTGGAGGCTCGGGCCTCGGTCTTATAAGAGGCCGGCCAGGTCGGAGTCCGGGGCAGACACGGCCCGGTAGGACGGTTGACTTTAAAAAAATAATAATATTTTGACGCGCAGAAAAACAAATAAAAGAAATACTAAACGGACTCCAAAAATCCTGAAATAAATTTTTCCCGTCCTCTAAAAATATAACGGACAAGGTGAACATTTATTTGGGTCTCTAATGCAATTTTTAAAAACGCACTTTTTCCTAATTCCAATAAAATAGCAATAAAACTCCAAATAAAATTCTTATTTGATTTTAATATTTATCCTCCAATATTTCTTTATTTTCGGGAAGTCATTTTATCCCCTCTCTTTTATTTTCACATAAGAAATATTCGGAGAGAAAAATTAATTAAAACCAAATGATCCTCTTTCCAAAATTTGAGAAAACTCAAATATGAAAATATCGAAATCCTCAACTCTCTCCGTGGGTCCTTGAGTTGCTTAGAATTTCTAGGATCAACCAAAATGCAATAAAATATGCTATGCAATAATGATCTAATGTATAACGTTCCAAATTGGAAATTTGGGATGTTACAAATCTACCCCCCTTAAGATGAATCTCGCCCTCGAGATTCGGGTTGGCTAGAGAATAGGTGTGGGTGGTCCTTCCGTAGGTCTTCCTCTCGTTCCCAGGTGACTTCATCCTCGGTATGGTGGCTCCACTGAACTTTGCAGAACTTGATAACCTTGCTGCATGTTGTTGTTGTTGTTGTTGTTGTTGTTGTTGTTGTTGTTGTTGTTGTTGTTGTTGTTGTTGTTGTTGTTGTTGTTGTTGTTGTTGTTGTTGTTGTTGTTGTTGTTGTTGTTGTTGTTGTTGTTGTTGTTGTTGTTGTTGTTGTTGTTGTTGTTGTTGTTGTTGTTGTTGTTGTTGTTGTTGTTGTCGTTGTTGTTGTTGTCGTTGTCGTTGT